>NW_020954571.1:17351025-17407390 GCF_900497805.2 Vombatus ursinus | reverse complement strand
AAAGAAAGAAAGAAAGAAAGAAAGAAAGAAAGAAAGAAAGAAAGAAAAAGAAAGAAAGGAAGGAAGGAAGGAAAAGGAAGGAAAAAAGGTACCCATAATATGCTTAATTCTGAAAACAGATAAGAAGCAGAGAAAGAGAAATGTGACCAAAGAGGTCCTACCCAAACTTCACATAAAGGATCAAGAGATTTCAGACACCCATTCATCAGTCCCAAGAGAAGATTCCCAAAGTATATGATTTCTTGCTTTGTGGGCCTAGCTGAACTTTATCCTCTGCCCTATGAAATAGCATTGAGCTTGCTTTCTTTATTAAACAGGGGGAGGGGAGTTGATAATTATTTTGAAGAGCAGAGAATTCTGAGATGAGGTTCTCTTAGGGTTAATTCAGTTCAAGGGAAAGATGCTACTAAGAAATATTACTTATACTGAGCAACAGGTATCATCAGGGAAGAGAAGTTCTGAGAGGTGAATGAGTTAGCTTTTCTACAAAGATGAATACAGAAATCTGTTCTTGCTCAGTGCAATCACAATAATGACAGAAAGACTTAATTCTGTAATGATATTTTGTTAAACTGAACTCAGGATGATGCCCTAACATTTAGATGTAAGTTTCAACTCAGTATCCCACAAGGACCGAAGATCACTCTTCAAAGTTCTAACAGGCAACCTGCCCGCCTATCTCATCTCCCTCTCATTTGGCTGGCATGTAATTTATCTGTAAGTTATAACTATACCCCCAGTCTTGACTGCATAATTTGCAGTTGATTTAAATTAAGAAAGGATCAAAGGTTTGGGTTCATCATGAACAGCATCTTAGAGTTAGTTATTTATTAATTCCAACAAAAGTTCCTAGTAATATTGAAGCTGAACACACAGGGTCCTGGATAAGGAAGAAATGATAGCTTGCTTCCTTTAAGACATAGACCCTTTGTGGCAAAATGGAATAATCAAAGAGTGATAGGTTTGGAGTCAGCAAACACAGATTTAAATTCTAACTATACCATAAAATACCAATGTGACCTAGGACAAATCAGTTCATCTATTTGGATTTTGGTTCCCACATCTGTAAAATGAGAGGTTTGGGCTAGATGATTCCATAAACCAATTCCAGCTCTAAATTTATGATCCAAAAATTATGAGTCAAAATAAGAAGGTATCACTTCCAGTTCTAGGGGATCAGGAACCCTTCCTGGGTAAAGATCAGAATGCAGACCACCTTGGAAGCACAAAAAAAACTTCCAAACACCCAGAACTATCCCTGAAAAGAGCAGGGCTAAAAAGCCTGAAGCTTGAGACAGTATTCCTCCACTCCCCAAACCCATGCCAGGAACTGAGCCCAACACTAACATAAAGTTCCAAATAAGGAAATAGGATGGAAAACATGTGTAAACAACAAAAAAAGAATGTGACCATAAAAATGTATTATGGTGACAGTGACAATCAAGACATAAATTCAAAAGAAGATAATGAAGTCAAAACAGCCACAAGCAAAGCCTTAAAGGAAAACAAATGTAAATTGGACACAAGCCCAATAGGAATTCCCAGAAGAGCTTAAAAATTATTTCCAAAATCAAATAAGAGCAGTAGAAGAAAAATTAAGTACAGAAATGAAAGCAAAGTAAAAAAAAATGTGAAAAGACAATTAACAGCTTGGTAAAAGAGACACAAAAAATAAAGAAAATAACACCTTAAAAAATAAAATTGGCCAAATGGAAAAAAGGTACAAAAATTCACTGATGAAAATAACTCCTTAGGGAGCAGAGCCAAGATGGTGGAGGGAAAGCAGTGATTGTCTTGAGCTCTCTCCCAAAGCCCTCCAAATACCTAAAAAAATGGCTCTAAACAAATTCTAAAGCAGCAGAATCCACAAAAAGACAGAGCAAAACAAATTTCCAGCCAAAGACAGCCTGGATGGTTGATCGGAAAGGTATATCGCGCGGGGTAGGGAGGGGGGGCTCAGTTCAGTGTGGGTGCGCAGGCCGCAGCAACCCTGGAGCAGGCCTCAGAGGACTGAATCTTGGGCAGCTGTGGTGGTTTCCAGACTTCTCAACCCATGAACGCCAAAGACAACTTAGAAGGTCAGTGGGAAAAGTATGTGACTGCACTGAGAGGGGAGTTAGATCTCAGCTGCAAGTCTCAAGCATGGCCTGGGGCCGCAGCTTTTTCCTGAGCTTCCAGCCCACAGACCGAGGGGGAATCAAGTGGCTGATCAGACGGAGATTGCAGGGTTCTCTTTGCCAGTGCTGAGGAAAGAATCTCTTGCTTTACCGGTGCTTGGATTTGGGTCACAGATCTGAGGGGCAGTCTTAGGGTGAGGAGGAATGCTGGTGTGGTGGAGCTTGTTGTGGTGGTGGAGAGAAAACACCTCACCCCTTATGATACCACCTTGGAAGAACTGAAAATTTACAGGTCCCTAGAAGTACCTCTGAAAACAGCTGTACAAACCCCCGAAGCTTCAGACAGTACACTCTTCACATTGGAAGCAGACTCTTACCTTAACAAAGAGTTTAAAACTCAAGTAATTGGCCAGGATTATGAGTAAGCAGTGCAAAAAGAGTCAGACTATATTATCTTACTTTGGTGACAAAGAAGATCAAAGCATACAACCAGAAGAAGACAACAAAGTCAAAGCTCCTACATCCAAAGCCTCCAAGAAAAATATGAATCAGTCCCAGGCCTTGGAAGATCTCAAAAGGGATTTTGAGAAGCAAGTAAGAGAAGTAGAGGAAAAACTGAGAGTGATGCAAGAAAATCATGAAAAACAACTCAACAGCTTGCTAAAGGAGACCCAAAAAAATACTGAAGAAAATAACACCTTAAAAAAATAGCCTAACCCAAAAGGCAAAAGAGGTTCAAAAAGCCAATGAGGAGAAGAATGCTCTGAAGAGCAAAATTGGCCAAATGGAAAAGGAAGTCCCAAAGCTTACTGAAGAAAATACTTCCTTAAAAATTAGAATAGAGCAATTGGAAGCTAGTGACTTTATAAGAAATCAAGACACTGTAAAACAAATCCAAAAGACGGAAAATTAGAAAACAATGTGAAATATCTCACTGGAAAAACAACTGACCTGGAAAATAGATCCAGGAGAGAGAATTTAAAAATTATTGGACTATCTGAAAGCCATGATCAAAAAAAGAGCCTAGACATCGTCTTTCAAGAAATTATCAAGGAAAACTGTCCTGATATTTTAGAACCAGAGAGAAAAATTGAAATTGAAAGAATCCATTGATCTCCTCCTAAAAGAGATACCCAAAGGAAAACTCCTAGGAATATTGTAGCCAAATTCCAGCTTCCAGTTTTGATCTTCTTTGTCACCAAAGTAAGAAAATATAGTCTGACTCTTTTTGTGCTGCTTACTCATGATCCCAGCCAATTACTTGAGTTTTAAACTCTTTGTTAAGGTAAGAGTCTGCTTCCAGAAAATATTACAAGCAGCCAGAAAGAAACAATTCTAGTATTGTGGAAACATAATTAAGATAACACAAGATTTAGCTGCTTCTACATTAAGGGACCTCAGGACATGGAATATAATATTCCAGAGAGCAAAGGAGATAGTATTACAACCAAGAATCACCTACCCAGCAAAACTGAGTATAATCTTGCAGGGGAGAAAATGGTCATTCAGTGAAATAGAGGACTTTCAAGCATTCCTGATAAAAAGACCAGAGTTGAATAGAAAATTTGATTTTCAAATACAAGACTCGAGTGGAACATGAAGAGGTAAACAGGAAAGACAAAATCATAAGAGACTTATTAAGGTTGAACTGTTTACATTCCTGCATGGAAAGATGATATTTGTAACTCATGAGACCTTTGTCAGTATTAGGGTAGTTGGAGGGGAAAAAATTATATAGAGATATAGATAGATAGATAGAGGGCACAGGGTGAGTTGAAAATGAAGGGGTCATATCTGGAGAATAAAATTAAGGAGTGAGAGAGGAATATACTAGGAGAAGGAGAAAGGGAGAGGTAGAATGGGGTAAATTATCCCACAAAAAAAAAACAGAAAAGAAAAGGCTCTTACAGTGGAGGCGAAATGGGGGAAGGTGAGAGGGAATGAGTGAATCTGATTCTCATAGGATTTGACTTAAGGAGGGAATAACATACACACTCAATTGGGTGTGGAAATTTGTCTTACCCTACAGGAAAATAGGGGGGGAAGGGGACAAGAGAGTAGGGGAATGATAGAGAGGAGGGCAGATTGGGAAAGGGAGTAATCAGAAGCAAATACTTCTGAGGAGGGACAAGGTCAAAAGAAAGAATAAAATAAATGGGTGGGCAGGATAGGATTAAGGGAAATAGAGTTAGTTTTTCACAACATGTCTACTATGGAAGTGTTTTGCATAACTGCACATATATAACCTATATTTAGTTGCTTGCCTTATCAATGAGAGTGGGTGGGGAAGGAGGAAGGGAGAAAATTTGGAACCCAAAGTTTTAAAAACACATGGTTAAAAAAAACGTTTTCACATGCAACTGGGAAATAAGAAATACAGGAAATGGGGTACAGAAATCCATCCTGCCCTACAGGAAAATTGAAGGGGAAGGGGTTGGGGGGGCAGAGATAGAAGGGAAGGCAGACTAGGGGAAGGGGTGTTTAGAATGCATGCCATCTTGGGGTGGGGGGAGGGACGAGATGGGGTAAAAATGTGGAATTCAAAGTCTTGTGGAAGTAAATGTTGAAAACAAAAAAATAAACAAAAATTACCATAAAAAAGTTAGTTTTAAAAAAAATGACTCCTTAAAAATCAGAATGGTCAAATGGAAGAAGAGGTACAAAAGCTCACTGAAGAAAATAATTCCTTAAAAATTAGAATTGGGCACATGGAAGTTAATGACTCCATGTGACATTAAGAAACAATAAAACATAATCAAAAGAATAAAAAATATAAGAAAGTGTGACATATCTCACTGGAAAAACAACTGACCTGGAAAATAGATCCAGGAGAGATAATTTAAGAATTATTGGATTACCTGAAACCTATGATCAAGAAAAGAGCCTAGACATCATATTTCAAGAAATTGTCAAAGAAAACTGCCCAAATACCCTTAAACCAGAAGGTAAAATAAAAATGGAAAGAATCCAGCAATCACCACCTAAAAGCGGCCCAAAAGATGAAAATTCCCAGGAATATTAAAGCCAAATTCCATAGCTCCCAGAACAAAGAGAAAATACTTCAAGCAGGAAAACAGAAACCATTCAAATACCATGGGGACACAGTCAGGACCACACAAGATTGAGCAGCCACTACTTTAAAGGAGCAGAGGACTTGGAATATCATATTCTGGGAGGCAAAAGAGCTAGGATTACAACCAAGAATAACTCACCCAGCAAAACTAAGTATAATTCTTCAAAGGAAAAAAAATGATATTTGATGAAATAGAGTACTTTCAAGCATTCCTGATAAAAAGACTGAGCTGAATAGAAACTCTGAACTTAAAATACAAGACTCAAAAATAAAGAAATAAAAAATGAAGACTCAAGAATAAAAGAATAAAGAATAAATAAAAAGTAAGCATGAAAGAGAAAGTATAAAGGACCCAATAAGGTTAAACTGTTTACCTTTCTTTATGGGAAGATGATACATGTATCTTCTAAGAACTTTATCACTATTATGGCGATATGATTCTATTTATAAAAAGGGTGCAGGAGTGAGCCAATTGTGTTGATGTGATGTTAAAAAAACTGATAGGCAAGAAAGAGGGATGCCCAGGGAGAAGGGGCAAGGGAGAGGAAAAATGTGGGAAATTATCTCACTTACAAGAGGTGTACCACAAAGTGTTTTTACAGTGGAGGGGGAAATTAATGGGAGTGGACAATCCTTGAACTTTACTCACATCTAAATTGGTTCAACACACATACACACACACACAAACATGTATATGTGTATGTATGTATATACATCCATATATACATATATGTGTGTGTATATACATACTCAATTGGTTATAGAAATATATCTTACCCAACAAGGAAGTAGGAGTGGAAGGGAATAAGAAAAGGGGGGGAGGCAGGGAGCGATAAAAGGGAGGGAAGGTAAAAGAAGGCATTGGTCAGAAGCAAAACAGATTTTAGAGGAGGGACAGGATGAAAAGAGAGAGAGAGAGAAGGATAAATAGGATAGAGGGAAATGCACAGTTAGTAATCATAACTGTGAATGTGAATGGAATAAAGTCACCCATAAAATGGGAGCATATAACAGGTTGAATTAGAAACCAGAATTCAATTATATGTTGTTTACAAGAAATACACTTGAAACAGAGAAACATACAAGGAGTTGAATAAAGGGCTGGAGCAGAATCTTTTAAACTTCAACTGAAGTTAAAAAAAAAGAGTAGAAGTAACAATCATAATCTCAAAAAAAGCAAAATTAAACCTAATTAAAATGGGCAAGCTTGGAAACTACATCTTGCTAAAAGGAACCATGGACAACAAAGTAGTATCGATACTAAGCATATATGCACCAAATGACAGAGCAACCAGATTCTTAAAGGAAAAGTTAAATGAATTATAGAAGAAATAGGCAATAAAACTATATTAGTGGGGGACCTCAACCTTCCCATGTCAGGGCTACATAAATCTAACCATAAAATAAATGAGGAAGAAGTCAAGTAGATGAATAGATTCTTAGAAAAGTTAGATATGATAAACCTCTGGAGAAAATTGAATGGGAATAGAAAGGAGTATACCTTTTTTTCAGTTATGCATGGCATCTTCACAAAAACTTACCATGTATTAAGGCATAAAACTTCACAAGCAAATGCAGAAAAGAAGAAATATTAAATGCACTCTTTTAAGACCATAATGCAATAAAATTTACATTCAATAAAGAGTCACAGAAGTATAGATTAAAAGTTAATTGGAAATCAAATAATTTAATCCTAAAGAATGAGAGAGTCAAAGAACAAATCATAAAAATAACAATTTCATTAAAGAGAATAATGAGACAGCATTCCAAAATTTCTGGAATGCAAAGAAAGAAGTTCTTGGGGGAAAATTTATATCTCTAAATGTGTACATCAATATAAGAGAGAAAAAGCAGAGCAATTAATTTAGCACACAACTAAAAATAACTAGAAAAAGAACAAATTAAAAATCCCTAATTAAACACCAATGTAAAAATCCTGAAAATCAAAGAAGAGATTAAAAATTAAAAGCAAAAAAATTGAACTAATAAATAAAATTAGAAGCTGGTTCAATGGAAAAAAACAGTAAAGTAGATAAACCAATGGTTAATGTAATTTAAAAGGAAAAAAGAAAACTGAATTACCAGTATCAAAAATGAAAAGGGTAAAAGCACTCCCAATGAAGATAAAATTAAAGCAATTATTGGGAGTTATTTTGCCCAATTGTATGCCAGTAAAACTGACAATCTAGGTAAAAATGGATGAATATTTACAAAAATATAAACTGCTCAAATTCACAGAAGAAGAAATAGAATATTTAAATAACCTTATCTTTAAAAAAGCAATTGAACAAGTCATCAAGGAACTGTCTTAAAAAAAATCCCCAGGGCCAGATAAATTTACAAGTGAATTCTACCAAATATTTAAAGAATAATTAATCCAATACTATATAAATTGTTTGAAAAATAGGTAAAGAAAAAAACCTACCAAATTTCTTTTATGACACAAATATGATTTTGATATCTAAACCAGCGAGAGCAAAAACAGAGAAAGGAAACTGTAGACCAATTTCCTTAATGAATATTGATGCAAAAATTTTAAATAAATTGCTAGCAAGGAGAGTACAGCAATATATCACAAGGATCATACACTATGACCAGGTGGGATTTATGCCAGGAATGCAGCACTCGTTTAATATTAGGAAAATTATCAGCATAATTGATCATATCAATAACAAAAATGATAAAACTTGTATGTTTGTATCAATAGATGGAGAAAACACCTTTGACAAAATACAGCAAACATTCCTATTTAAAATACTAGAAAGCATAGGAATCAATGAAGCTTGTCTTAAAATGATAAGTAGTATCTATCTAAAACCACAAGTAAGTATTATCTATAATGGGGATAAACTTTAAGCCTTCCTAAGAAGATCAGGGGTAAAGCAAGGATGACCACTATCACCACTATTATTTAACATTGTACTAGAAGTGCTAGTTATAGCAATAAGACAAGAAAAATAAAATGGAGAAATAAAAATAGGCAATGAAGAAACAAAACTGTCACTCTTTGAAGATGATATGATGATATACTTAGAGAATCCTAGAGAATCAACTGAAAAACCAGTTGAAATAATTAATAATTTTAACAAAGTTTCAAGATACAAAACAAACCTACATAAATCATCATAATTTCTATATACTACCAACAAACCTCAACAGGAAAAGATAGAAAAATTCTATTTAAAATAATGGCAGACTATATAAAATACTTTGGAGTCTACCTACCAAGATAAACCCAGGGATTATATGAACACAGTAACAAAATGTTTTTCACACAGATATATAAATAACTGAAATATTAATTGTTCATGGGTAGGCTAAGCCAATATAATAAAAATGACAATTCTACCTATTAATTTACTTATTTCATGCCATACCAAATCAAACTACCAAAAAATTATTTTATGGAGTAGAAAAAATAGTAAGAAAATTTATCTGGTTAAAGATCCAGAATATCAAGGGAATTAATGAAAAGAAATGCAAGGGAAGATGGTCTAGCCATACTAGTCCTTAGATTGTATCATAAAACTGCAATCATCAAAATTACTTGGTACTGGCTAAGAAATAGAGTGGTGGATCAGTGGAATAGATTAGGTACACAAGACACAGTAGTCAATGACTGTAGTAACCTACTGTTTGATAAACCCAAAGACTCCAGCTTCTGAGACAAGAACTTGTTATTTGACAAAAACTGCTGGGAAAATTAAAAAACAGTATGGCAGAAATTAGGCATAGACCAATATCTTATACCTTATACCAAGATAAAGTCAAAATGAGTACACAGTTTAGATATAAAGGCTGATACTATAAGAAAACTGGGAGAGCAAGTTAAAGTTTACTGTCAGATTTACGAAGAATAGAAGAATTTATGACCAAACAAGAGATAGAGAACATTATGAAATGCAAAATGGATAATTTTGATTACATTAAATTGAAAAGGTTTTGCACAAACAAAGCCAATGCAATCAAGATTAGAAGGGAAGCAGAAAACTGGAAAAGAATTTTTACAACCAATGTCTCTGACAAAGGCCTCATTTTTAAAATATATAGAAAACTGAGTCAAATGTATAAGAATACAAATCATTCCCCAATTGATAAATGGTCAAAGGATGTGAACAGGCAGTTTTAAGATGAAGAAATTAAAGCTTTCTATAGTCACATGAAAAATTGCTCTAAATCACTATTAATTAGAGACATGCAAATTAAAACAACTCTATGGTACCACATCACACCTGTCAGATTGGCTAACATGACAAAACAGGAAAATGATAAATGCTGGAGATGTGGGAAAATTGGAACACTAATGCATTATTGGTGGAGTTGTGAACTGATACAACCATTCTGGAGAGCAATTTGGAACTATGCCCAAAAAAATATACAACTGTGCATACCTTTTGACCCAGCAATAGCACTTTTAGGGCTGTATCCCAAAGAGATCATACAAATGGGAAAAAGACCCACATGTGCAAAAATACTTACAGCAACTCTTTTTGTGGTGGCAAAGAATTGGAAATTGAGGGGATGCCCATCAGTTGGGAATGGCTGAACAAGTTGTGGTATATGAATGTAATGGAATACTATTGTGCTATAAGAAATGATGAGCAGGTAGACTTCAGAAAAACCTGGAAAGACTTATATGAATTGATGTTGAGTGAAGTGAGCAGAATCAGGAGAACATTGTACACAGTAACAGCCACATTGTGTGATGACCAACTTTGACAGACTTATCTCTTCTTAGCAGTGCAAGGATCTAAGATAGCTCCAAAAGACTCATGATGGAAAATGCTATCCACATCCAGAAAAAGAACTATGGAGTCTGAATGCAGATCAAAGCATATTATTTTCTCTCTCTTTTTTTGTTGTTTCTTCTTTCTCATGGTTTCTCCCATTGGTTCTAATTCTTCTGTACAACATGACTAATGTGAAAATATGTTGAATATGAATGTACATGTAGAGCCTATATCAAATTGCATGCCATCTTGGGGTAGTGGGAGGGGAGAGATGGGGAGAAAATTTAGAACTCAAAATATTATAGAAGTTAATGTTGAAAACTTAAAATAAATAATTTTTTAAAAAAAGAACAAAAGGTCAAGAATACCAAAGGAATTAATGGGAAAAATATGAAGGAAGGCAACCTAGCAGTTCCAGATTTCAAACTACAATGCAAAGTGATAATCATCAAAACAGTCTGGTACTAGCTAAGAAATAGAATGGTGAATCAGTGGAGTAGATTAGGTAAATAAAATACAGTAGTAAATCACCACACCAATCTAGTGTTTGATAAACCCAAAGATCCAAGCTTTTGGGGTAAGAACTTAACAATAAAAAGTGCTGAGAAAACTGGAAAGCAGTTTGGCAGAAATTAGACATAGGCCAACATCTCACACTATACCAAGATAAAATCAAAATGGACAAATGATTTAGACATAAAGTGTAATGTCATAAGAAAATTAGGGGAACAGAGAAAAATGTACCTGCCAAATCTATGGATAAGGGAAGAGTTTATCATCATATGAGAGAGGACTACAAGAAGTAAAATAAATAATTTTAATTGCATGAAATTAAAAGGCTTTGTACAAATAAAACTACTGCAGTCTAAATTTGAAGAAAAGTGGGAAATGAAGGGGGAAGGAATTTACTGCAAGTTTCTCTGATAAAGGTCTTATTTCTCAAATATATAAGGAACTAGTTCAAATTTATACTGTGAATCATTCCCCAATTGATAAATTGTCAAAGAATATGAACAGGTAGTTTTCAAGAGAAGAAACCAAAGGTATCTATAGTCATATAAAAATGCTCTAAATCACTGTTGATTAGAGAAATAGAAATTAAAACAATTCTGAGTTACCACCTCATACCTATCAGGTTGGCTAATATAACAGAAAAGGAAAATGGCAAATGTTGAAAGTGATAAGAAAAAATTGGTACACTAATACACTGTTGATGGCGTTGTGAACTGATCCAACTATTCTGGAGAGCAATTGTGAACTATGCCCAACAGGCTATAAAACTGCATCCCCTTTGACCTAGAAATACCACTACTAGGTCTATATCCTAAAGAGATCAAAGAAAAGGGAAAGGGAACTCTTTGTACACAAATATTTATAGCAGCTCTTTTTGTGGAAGCAAAGAATTGGAAACTGAGGGTATACCCATCAATTGAGGAATGGCTGAACAAGTTGTGGTATACGATTCCAATGGAATATTATTGTGCTATAAAAAATGATGAGCAGGATGGTTAAAAAAAAAAAACCTGAGAAGACTTATATGAACTCAAGCAGAGTGAAATGAGCAGAACAAGGAAAACATTGTACACAGTAACAGTAATATTATAAGGATGATCAATTGTGAAAGACTCAGCTACTCTGATCAAGACAATGATCCAAGACAATTCTAAAAGTCCCATGATGAAAAATGCTATATACCTGCAGAGAGAGAACTGGTGAGTTCTGAATATAGAATGAAGCACACTTTTTCACTTTCTTTTTTTATTTTGTTTGTGTTTTCTTTTTGAACATGGCTAATATAGAAATATGTTTTGTATGGCTTCACATGTGTAATCGATAGCAAATTCCTTACCTTCTCAAGGAGGGGGAGGGGCAGGAGGGAGAGACAGAATTTGAAACTCAATTTTTAAAAATGATTGTTAAATTTTTTAATGTAATCAGGAAATATTTAACAAGATAAATAAAAAGAATTACAAAAAATAACACAATTACTTTCAAATCCTGTATCCAGAGGTCTTCTGCAACATCCACAGCCCATCAACAAGTACTTTTCAGTCACTTACTATGTGCCAGCCACTGTGATAAATGATGGGTAATGGGAGAGAAGGGTGACAGGTATTATGCTTTAAACTCCTATTTTTATTCCCACTCTCCCCCTCATCCTTACCTGACAAGTGTCTTCTCAGACAAGTTCTGTGAAAATAGACCCTTCAGGATAGAGACTTTTCTTTCCCCAAAACTTCCCTTTTGGGTTCCATAAATAAATATGCAAATCATAAGGCAGGAGAAGTGGGGTTCAAGCTTTGACAAGAAGAATAGAAACTATGGTACCTTTGGAAGAATCTCAACAGTCACCAGCTTCTCATAAGGGCTTAGAGGGGCTATCATATTGCTACTGTTGCTGTGGCAACCATGCATGACTAAATGAACAGCAAAATAAATAGTCCTAACCGGCTTCCATAGCATCAAAAGGGTGACAATACATCTCCTTTTAGGGGAATTTGTACGCTGAACAACAATCCCAGAAGACACAACTCACATGCAAAGAACAATAGTGTTCAATAATAGCAAACAAACACCATACCAATCATGCCCTTGTCACACAAACTGTTCTCCATGCCAAAGGCAAGGGTGGTGCTCTTTGGCTTCTCTGCTGTAAGATAAGAGTCACCTTTCAAACTCCCAACCCTTTTTCATGACATTCTACTTAATTTTAACACTGTTCTGCTCATCTCCCATTGAGCTTTTGTTGCAAGGAGATAGGTTAAGGCAGATTGAGGGGAAGGGGAATGAGACATAAAGAGAGAAAGGTAACATTAACTGCAGCCCATAATTGGACTTTGTTTTGCCTTAGGAAAGGCACAATATATGTTAATTAAGTGGATTAATATGTTGCTTACTGAAAGTGTTATTCAAAACAGCAGGAACCAATTTTAAAACAGGTAGAAACCATATATGTATATATTTTTCCCTTACAAAGTTAACTAAGCTATAGCTCTGAATTAGCTGAGCATTGTCCCCACAAAAACATCATCATGATTTTAGATGTTATTAAAATTAGTTTGGTCAAACACCTTTCACAATCATGAAAGCTTTTCAAGAAATCGCTTAGTCAAAACTCTTTTAATTGAACTATACAATGACATTTTTCAAGCAATGAGGTTGGCCTTTCAACCAGTGCAATTTTCTAATCCAATTAAATGCAGAAGGTTAGGGTAAGAATCATTGCTTTAATTTCCAATAGGAGCCTGCCTAACCCTAATTCCAGAGTCAAGAGTTAGAATGAAAAGAGCAGTTTGGATTCAGTGATTTATTCATATCCTTGAACATATCTCATTAGGAAACCAAGCAGCATTTCAACAATTCATACCTGTATTTTCCTATGGACCAGTTAGCTCAATGATTTAGTCAAGTGTACAGAATGTCAAGATTAATCCAAACTCACTGGGTCAATTGCTTCAAACCCCACATGGTCAATTAACCTAGTACAAACAAAGGCTTCCCTTCTAGGTCAGGAACTATATACTATATACTCCTAATCCTAACCAACTACCAATAGGTCTTAGGTCAAAAGGGAAACTCAGCTGCACCTCACCCCCTAAAAACAATACAGCTGTTTCAATGAAAAATCATGTTTCTACTAGAAAAATGTATGGAAAATACACTGAAATGTATTTTCTATACTTAATGTGTGGTGTAGGGGTGTGGAAAGAGGGGTGAATCTGAAGTCATAGGACATAGGTTCAAATCCTGCTCCCACCTGCATAACCTTTGGCAAGTCACTTGGCCTCATTTTCCTCATTGGTAAAATGAAAATTCAACTAGACATTATTTTAGATTCTGAACTCCACATTTTAGAAAAGACATCCATAAGTATGTGGCTTTTCAGAGGAAAGCAATAGGGATGTGAAAGTACCTCAAGTTCATGACAATGAAGAAAGATTAAAAGAACTTGAGATATTTATCTTGGAGAAAAGGAAACTTGGGGAAAGAAGGAATAATTGCCTTCAAGTGTTTCAAAGACTATCACAGAAAAGTACTAGGCTTTTTCTTTTATGTCCCCCATGCCTAGAATGTTCTGCCTCTCACCTTTACCACCTGGCTTTACTGGCTTCCTTCAAATCCCAGCTAAAATCGCACCTTCTACAGGAAGCCTTTTCAAACACCCTTTATTCTAATGCCTTCCCTCTGTTGATTGTTTCAAATTTATCCTGTTCCTGATACTATCTGTGTGACCTCACCTCCATCCATTCCATTCCAAGGTTACCTCACCTCCACCAGCCTCCATTTCCTCAAATGTAAAATGAAGAGTTTAGCCTAGATGGCTTCTGAGGTCCCTTCCAGAACCAAAGTTATGGTCACATGACCCACTGAGGGATGTCATTAGGATTTAAGGGGCTTCCCAGTAGAATTAGAGGAGTTAGTCAATGCTCAAAACAATAGTCCTTTTATCAGACACATTTGATGTGTCTTGACTGGAGACAATCAAGGGAGCATGGAGGGAAAAGGAAAGGCAGTAAGGGAAGGGTCCTATAGCATTATCCATCCCCTCATAATAGAATAGAGGTTGATACCTCCAAAGCAAAAACAGTCCCTCCTTCCCAACACACCTACACACTGAATCCCAGTCGCATAGTTCCAAAGCAGAGAAGACGCAAGGCAACCATGGCCTGATGGTTTTCTGGCCATGGTCACAAGATCATAGGATGAGGAATCTACAATGGTCTTGTGAGAGGCTTCTTCCAGTCCTGTTAAACCAAAGACTCCTGAATCTATTTTCACTTCATGCATCAGGGCAGTTCGGGCAACTCTCTGGGGCAAAGGTAGCTTAGGTATCTTAGAAAGAAGGCCAGGCTACTAGAAGTACTGGGTTTGAATTCCACATCAGATACTTACCAGCTGTGTGTCTAACCTCTCTGAGCCTCCGCTTCTTTATCTGTAAAATAAGGATGTTGGCTTGATGGCCTCCAAGGCCTCAAGCTTTAAAGCCATGCTCCTATGAAGCTATTAGACAATCAGTAGAATGTAAGGTCCCTGGAGGGACTATTTTTCATTTTATCTTTGTAACACTAGTCCTTCACACAGTTCCTTGAACACAGCTGGTGCTTAATAAATGCTGATTGAATTGAATATTTGTACCTATAGCTCTATTCAACCTTCATAGTTTAGTACGACTCACCCAACCTGCTGTCTCGTCGACACAGCCTTGGAATGTTCAAGGTCATCTCCATGCCACAATGCAGAGTCTGAGGAGGAGCTGAATAAGAGAAACTAATACACAGAGATTAAATGAGCATAGTATATTAGACTGCACATAAACAACAGGTCATATTCACTAAAATATAACCATGTACCCTTAATTCATGCCTCTGTTTATATATAACACAATTAGATGACAGCATCCTGTAGAAGTACCCATCTACCCACATGTACAAAAATATTGATAGCAGCTCTTTTTGTGGTGGCAAAGAATTGGAAATTGAGGTGATGCCCATCAGTTGGGGAATGGCTGAACAAGTTGTGGTATATGAATGTAATGGAATACTATTGTGCTATAAGAAATGATGAGCAGGCAGACTTCAAGAAAACCTGGAAAGACTTATATGAGCTGATGCTGAGTGAAATGAGCAGAACCAGGAGAACTTGGTACACAGTAACAGCCATATTATGCTATGACTGACTTTGATAGACTTAACTCTTCTCAGCAATGCAAGGATCTAAGACAACTCCAAAAGACTCATGATAGAAAATGCTATCCACATCCAGAGAAAGAACTCTGGAGTCTGAATGCAGATGGAAACATACTATTTGTTCTCCTTTTCTTTTGTTGTTTTGTTTTATTTCTTCTTTCTCATGGCTCCTCCCATTACTTCTAATTCTTCTATACATCATGACTAATGTGAAAATATGCTTAACATAAATGTGTAATTAATGCCTGTATCAGATTGCACACCATCTGGGGAGGAGGGAGGAGAGGGAGAGGGAGAAAATCTAAAACTCAAAATCTTACGGAAGTGAATGTTGAAAACTAAAAATAAATAAATTATTTTAAAAAAAGAAAAAAAGGAAATACCCGTCTAGTCTTCCTATTGATTCTGCACTGGTGATTTCATGAGAAATGTGAAGTTCAGATGTATCTTACCTCATACTTTTATGATCTTCAGTAAGTTACATAGCCTCAGTTTCCTCATCTGTAAAATAAAGGAGTTTTAGTAGGTTGCCTCTGAAATCCATGACCTTATGATTCTCTTCTTTGCATGTTTTGTGTAAATAAACATTTAAAATTTATTATATGTTAAATACATGACATAAATTGTTTAAAGAAATCCTATAGCAAATCTTTCCATAAAGCAGCAACTCCTAATTTATCCCAGGTGGGGAGGAAGAATGTGGTTAAATATGAATTTTCATCTATTTATTCACCTATTATATTATATATTTATTCACCTATTCCATATTTCACCTGTTATATGAGGTACACAACTATGCAAAGCCATGATGGATGAAAGTCATCTCCCTTTGATCAAGCCCCTGGCCAGTAAAAAGACCTTGGCCTCATGATCCTGAACTCTTGAGAAAATAGGGATAAATTTTAATCATTACTTACTTTGAAGACTGGAAATTATATGCCTGAAGTCAGCCTCTTCCTGAAGAAAAAGTCCTTTCTGCAGAATTTTTATTGTTGCTGAGTTTAATCACAATAATCTTTGTTTCCCAAACTTATCAGCACAAGAAAAGTGCTTTGCATGGGCTAGAAAAGCTCCTGCTTCGCTGGCACTATGTTAAAAACTATTTAGAAATTGCCTATTTCCTTCTATAGGATGTGGGTCCTTTTGGAATGCAATGCACAACATACACACACACACACACACACACACACGCACACACGATTCCTTTCAAGAGGAATGTGTGCAGTATAGTGCTGCAGACAAACTACAGTAATTCACGAGAGATGTTCCCAAAATAAGGTATTCCAGCCAAAGAGACACAGTTCAGGAAATTAATGTAGTATATCTTTTCATAAGCCCTGAACTGCAACAGACAGCAAATCTCTCCCGAGTCATAAAACTTGCTCTATTCGATTACAGAAAACTCCTGGCCCTGCAACTCTGATCTGGCTGAAGCCCATAGAGCCCCAGTTGCCTTATTCCTGACAGAGGAAGAACAGCAGTGAGTTAGAGGAAAAGAGCCTTCGCCAATGTGAAATGCCAAGGATATATGTCTTCTCCCCAAGCCACTCCTCACCCCCAACTGTTAATCCTGATTCTGAACTCTTCAGCATATTGTAGTCCAGATAAATGGGTAGCACATCTCTAAATAGATATTAATAGTGATGTCTGTGCACGGCATTTGTGCTGGGGGCGGGATCAGTTAACACTCACAACTTATCTGGGAGAAAAAGCATGAGATAGTGGAAAGAGCATTATTAACTTTGGATTCCAAGAATTTTGGTTCAAATTCCGGTTCTGCCGACTCAACCACAGTGACCTCAGGATAGGTCACTCTCTGGATCTCAGTTTCCTCATCTGTAAAGAGAAGGTTGAAATACATGCTCTCTGATGTTCCCTTCAGCTCTAGCTCTAAGACTCTAAATATAATTATAAATTTCAGGGCAAAACTGGGGAAATGGCTAAACAAATTGCATGTATATGCCATAGGAAATGATAAGTGTGATGAATATAGAAATGTATGGGAAGACTGGCATGAACTGATGTAAGTGAAGTAAACAGAGCCAGGAAAACAGTATACACGATGACAACTCTGTAAATAGAGAGAATAACCACAAAATGATCAAAACTGAACTTGAGAAATTATGAAGGATAAACTTTGTCCCAAATAAGAGATATAAGAAGATCCAGCCCTGTTCCTTTGTAGAGGTTGGAGTCCATGAATGTGGACCATTGAATAGACATAAGGTATTTTTTGGAATGTTGGTCTGCTTTACTGACTTTTTTTCCCCTCTTTCTCTTTATTTAAAAAAATTGTTATAAGGGATGATTTGGGGGAAAGGGATATATGGAGAATCTGGGGAGATCTAGGTAATGTAAAAGCAAAAGACATTAAGGAAAATGTATTTTAAAAGCTTCAAGGCAGATGACACAGAGTTTCTGGATAATAGAATACCATGCTAACATGGATAACTGTGTCAATGTTCTCCTGAGTCTATGTAAATAGATCAAAAAGGGAAAGACGGCTTTTAATGTGGACAAGGGTGAGGTGCTACATTTAAGGGAAAACAATGCAAAACATAAAGCAGACTCATACAGAATGTACACATGTTGTTACCCACATAGACACAAATCTTTTGCCTACATGTACCTGTACACACACACATACATGTATGTAAATCCCTTAGTTGGGGGGTTGAACTGTTTACAGTCCAATACTTCAAAGTTCCTTGATTTCATCATGCAGCTACTCCCTCCACCACTGGAATTTGTAATCCCTCCATGACTTCAAAATGTTCTTCCAAAATTGCTGAGGCAAAAAAGTTCCAAGTGACAGACTGATAGGCAGAATGAGACAGAGAGAAAGAAAGAACAACAGAGAGACAGACATATACAATCTTACTTAGGCAGATATCTAGTTATATACGTTATTCATCTGTCAGTAGTCTATATATTATTCATTCAAATTATTATAAACATGAGTATTAAATATCAGTAAATAAGTCAAAATGATATATGTATGTAAAGCAGGATGAGCTGGGGTATATACACACACACGTACACACACCCCAAGTTCATGGATCCCATGTATATGTATATCTATTTGTATGTATATGTGTATATGAATATAATGCACATGTATATATGTATGTATGTGTATATGTATATTAAGACCTGTATTTCAGTGCAATCAAATTCCTTGGTAATCATATGCATTTTATTTTATGCATTTAAAAACATTACTCTGAGGAGTCCATAGGTTTCAATAAACTGTCAAAGGGATTCATGACATAAAAAAGGTCAAGAACCTCTGATCTAAGATATGCATTATTGTCCTATTAATAAGTAATGAGTATCAAAATACTTATTACTATTACACTCGAACTCTGACCTGGCCTGTGAGAGACAAGCTGATGGTCTTTATGATTTGTATTGACTGCCTCCAGCCCACAACTCCATTAGGATCATGAGACCGTAGCTGATATTGATCAGCAACTCAGGATCCGGGAGGTGGGAAGCTGGGCTATTTCTGAATGGGGATGGACTCCAGGGAAATGTGAATGGGGGGATATTAAGTGGATGGCCGACTGTTTTCTGATTGGTTGGCTCAGATGGGTGGGAGCTTTCTCTGTAACTGTTGCTACTGCTAGTGCTGAAGCTGCTGTTGCGGATGTTTCGTCCTAGAGAGCTCAGAGCTGATGCTACTAAGCAGCCCTGCAGTGCTCAGGAGTCCACGCCCTGGAACAGAATGTCGTGGGCTCCAGCTCACTCAGCTGCCAGCTGCCATCCTCTCTCCTCTTGCTTTCCACTAATAGAATCCAGTTACTATATTAATAATGACAACACCCCCCTCCCCAAGGCACACACTGGATTTAGGAGATTAATTCTGCATGTAGAAATGTCAGCTCCCATGGTCAGATATCAAGAGGCAACTGGGGAAGCAGGGATCATAGAATTAGAGCAATTGACCACTCCAACCCCTTCATTTTACAAATGAGGAAACCAAGGTCCAGGAAGCTGAAGTGACTTGCTATAGGTCACACAGGTAGTAAGTGGCACAGCTGGGATTTTAATCCAGGGCCATTGACTCAAAAACCAGTTCAATTTCCACTGTGCCACACCATTCTAGAGATAAATTGGGGCATGAGACTCCCATAGCCTATTTGCAAGCTTAAGAAAAGGCCTTGAAACAGGGACTCCATGGGTATATCTGATTACAGACATGCTCACCAGCTTTACTAATGTTCCTAAATTCCTCCAACTCTCCAATATCACCCTGTCAAAAAAGGCTATTCTCCCTTACTCTAGTCCTTTAAGGCAGGTATATTGGCACTCTACAATATCTATTTCCTTCATGAACCCCATCTTGATTAAGTCAAACAATGTAGACATTCACTCCCACAAGTTATTGCATTACTTTATCACCCGTTACCTGTGTATTCGTGTGTCTTGGCTCACAGACTCCACCCAAGAATCTAAAGGAAATGTATGCATGGTATCCTCAAGTCTATAGAAACTGGACTCACTTGCAAGCATGAATTAGACAACCCCACCAAAGGGAATTTTATGAATAGGAGAAATAAAACATAACAGTGAATAGTCACACTTGACTGAATGCCTATTTAGTCCCAGATGCATCTGCATATTTCTTAAGTAACTAATAGTCCCAACTATCAGAGCTTCTTTAGAGGAACCTGGTCCTAGTCATGTCTTGACCTTAGCTCCTTGCTGTTGAAAGATGGTGAATGGGGTCTAGGGATTTTTTTTCATCCCTCCTTTCCTCCCCTCACTAAGGCCCTGGTATTCTTACATTTCCAGTTTCAAGCATGGTGACTCAGCCAACCAGTCTCTAGGTAAGGCAAGTCCAAAATAAGGGAAACTGGTACATGCAAAAAGAGCCTCTGATTAGTCTCTTGCATGTGGAAGAGGCTATGAAGTCTATTTCTGGGACAGTTATAATAATGCATAAGAGAAATGCCTTGGACAGACTTGAACATGTGTGGACATTCTATAACTAATTTCACTCTGTTAACCACATAGGAGGAATATTTTCAACAGGCTTGGAAGCTAGAAATGAGAGTCTTAGCAGTATTAGTTAAACAGTATTAGCAATGAGTTTTACCTATTTCCTTTTCAACTGCTCTCTCCATCTCTCTCTCTCTCTCTCTCTCTCTCTCTCTCTCCCTCTTACTCTCTCTCTCTCTCCCCTTTGATGATGACATTCAGTGAGAGACAATACTATAAAGGGAAATGAATTGGATCTTTTCCCCACCAAGGCCAACAACTGGTATATGAATACACACCTGGGTTTTTTGACCCCCCTGTTGCCATTTGTGCTTTTGTTTTAGGTGAAGAAATTGAAGACTAAAACTATGTGGGAGAGAAAGGAAGAGAAAGAGAAAGAGGGAAAGAGAGGGGGGGGGAAGAGAGAGAGAGAGAGAGAGAGAGAGAGAGAGAGTCAGAGTCCAGCAACAGTGCCCTGCAGAACAAAGAATGACCTTCAGGAATGACTATAGGGACCTGGTCCAATGGTAACAAAGAGACAAGGACTCAACCAGCAGCAATGTTGCATTTGGACATGAACTTGGTAGAACTAATGTCATGTAGAAACTGAATTTATACCCACTCTCCCCAACAATCAAAGTAGAACAGGGCAGAGTGTGTCCCTGATGTGTTGGAGGAAAATATTTGTACTTTATTATCACTATATCTTTGAAGTAAATATCCCTTTCTAAAAGTTAATTGATGTTAAGTGGTTAAATGGAACTGAGAGCTATTCACAGGTACCTAACTACTAGGAGTAAAACAACTAATAACTTTAAGGAAGATACCCCAAGTCCCTCAGAGTGCCTCTAGAACTCCAACGGAGAGACATAGTATGCCTTGCCCTGGGAGAGTGAGCCCAGACAGTACACTCTATACATCTTTTCTAATCCTCTCCAGTTTTTCTGCATCACCTTTCCATTCAAGATGAGGGCAAGAGCTTCAATGTCTGCTCTCTGCTGTTTGCCACTGATACACCCACTCCTCTACTAAGTCATCTCTGTTCTCTAGTCTTGTCCAGTTACTAATCCCATGTATTACCTGCAGACCTTCAGGTAAACTCATTTAACTCTCTCCAGTGACTAATACAGAAAGGAAAAGGAAAAGAAAACTACACTGATACTTGCTTATTACAGATAGATAGATGGTGTAATATATATGTATGCATATGCACATACAAATAAACACATATATACACATATATATTCATATGTATGTCTGTGACCATAACTTATATACTTCAGCTAGTGCTTTTACTCCAAAGAAATTACCTTATTTTTATTTTGATATTTTTAAATATATTAAGCCTAAGCCTAAGCTTAATATATTTAAAAGTCAAAAGACGCGAGTTGAAATCCTGTCTGTGATCTTTGGGGAAGTCACTTAATTACCCTGGGGATTGGGGAAATTTTAGAGCAAAAAATAGCAAAACTTAAGCCTATTTTCCTGCCCCAAGATTGTTATACATAATGAATTTTAATATACATTATTCCATATTTAATATTTTAAAAAATAAAAAAGTCACTAAGAATTAGGCTTTTCTCACAGAACCCCTGTCCACCAGAGTTGTGGGTCGCCAGAGTTCTACAGACCATAGTTTGGGAATTATTAGCAAAGGATGTCTTCTCAGGAAGGAGGAAGAGTGGGAGCAAAGACATGGAAGCAAGAAAGCCAAAGGTGTCTACATATGAGGTAGGATTTGAACCCAGGTTTTCTTGCTCCAGAGACAATATCCCTTCCACTGCTCCCTACTGAATTCTGACTTCAGGTTCTGAGCTCTTTGCAACCACACTAGGCTTTGTCTTCTTGAGAGGCTTTGTGTGAAGGGAGCTGTGGGAAATAAGATTTGAATAACAACAACAATAAAATCAAACTATATTGGGGGCAATAGGGAGCCATTGAAGGTTTTTGTGTAGGGAGATGAAATGAGAAAAAGTCATTTTTTAACAAGCTTAGACTGGCAGCAGCATAAGAAATGAACTGAAGGAGGTGAAGATACTCATAACATTAACCATACTGAAAGAGGAAACATACAGAAGCAGTCTGCCTCACTCTGCTTTACATACTCTTTGCAGTTTAAAGGTGACAATCTTTAGACCTTTAGCATTTTCTCCAGCAATTTTAGACTTCATTAGCACTAACTTTAAAGTCAGAGTAATTGTCTCACACCTTTTGTGCCTTTCTAATCACCTGGCTTCTCGTTTCCTTGCCAACATTGCAGAGGGTAACTGCAAAGCTTGTTATAACATGCCCCTTTGGCAAAAGGAGGAATCAGGAAAGAAAGACAGGACTGAAAGCCTCAAATTATGTTCCATCTGACATCTGCTATGACCAATAGTCTGGCCACATGATAATGTCAGTCAATAAGTACATTTTGCCTGCACGTAGCCTTCTACCCTATCTAATGGGTTAGGAGATAAGAACCCCACATCCTGGCAGCAATAGGGATATAACAACTAAAATAACACCAGGAACTTCCAGTTGTATAAGTTAAGGGATGCCCATTCTCAAAGAATGAATAAATGAAAAACATTTATTAAGCATCCAATGTAAGCGAGGCATTCTTCTAAGTGCTGGGGACACAAATACCAAGGTGAGATGGCCCTTTGACCTCAAGGAGTTCAAATTCTAGCAAATAGTAGCAGGACATGATACAATAAAAAGAGCATGGCAAGAGAGAGGTGTTTTGGTCTGGGAGTGAAACAATAGGACAGTTTATTGATACACCCTTTCCAGAAAGATTAGAATGTATTTGATTACCATTTTAAGAAAAAGATGTAGGTATAGGACAGACGGGCAAATGGCCAGAATATGTTTGAGGTAAAGCATGATCAGGTCTAGGGTCAACTAAATATAGTCAACACATCAACAAGCATTTATCGAGGGCCTGGTATGTTCCAGGCACAGATAAAATGGGCTCTTTCCATCGTGGCCCCAGGACAAGAGTTCTGCAGTTCTTAGCTTCTCTAAGTCATAGTTTCTGGAGGTCCTTTTGAAAGGGTAAAGCAGGAAAGATAGCAAGAAGATGAACTCATCTCTAATAACAAGTGGTTGAACTAGATGGTCAATGGCCCTTTCAGTTCTAAATCTATGCTCCTCCTCTGTAAAATGAGAGACTAGATAACCCCTAAAGTCTAATAGCCCGTTAGTTTAAGATGTTCTTTGGGTAAATGGAGTATTCTGGAAGGGATGATATGAGGAGTTAGGCTGTGTGCTGTAGTTTAAAAAAAAAAAGCACTATACTCATAGTCAAGAAAGATGATTCAAAACCTTTCTCCAGCACTTCTTAGCTGGACCCAGATGGCTCCAGAGGAGAGAGTGAGGCTGGTAACTTTGCACAGCCCTCCCTCACTCACATCCAATTTATTTGCAAATCATGGCAGCGCCTTCCTGATGTCATAGTCCTCTTCAACGAAGGACAAACAACAACATCTGGAGGAATACGGGCATATCAATCTCTCTGAGCCTCAGCTTTCTCATGTTTGAAATGGGAATGATAATACCAGTAGCATCTACTTCACAGAGCAGTTGTGAGGATCAAACGAAATGATGCCAGTAATATATGTTGTGAGCCATGGAGCACCTTAATAAATATCAGCTATGATGATGATGATAGTAAAGATGATGATGATTATGATGATAGTGGTGGATATTTAATTAATACAGAGGCCTGGAGGAAGCAAATCTTGTTGCAGCAGTTCAAAAAAATAAGAAGCTACTCCAACTAACTAAGTTAGTGAACTTTCCAATTTGGGTTTTACATGGAACATCCTTGGACCTCTAATGCAGCTAGTGGATAGAGTGCTGGATGTAGAGTCAGAAAAACCTGAGTTCATATCTGGCCTCAGGAACTTGCCGTGTGACCTTGGGCAAGTCATTAGACCTATGTTTGCCTCAGTTTCCTTATCTGTAAAAATGGCTATAATAATAGCATCTACTTCACAGGGTTGTTATGAGGATCAAATGAAATAATATTTGTAAGGCACCATAAAAATGCTAACTATTATTACTATTAATGTTCTCTCCATTTCTATATGACATACTGGGTATCCTTCAAAGTACTAGCTGCAGGACACCTACCAAAATTTAAAAAAATATATGAATCAAAACAGCAGGAACAGAAAAGGAATATTCAGAGTAATAGCAAGTGATTTCTGTTGTTGGTTTAGATTGGTTCTAGCACATGGTGAATTTTAAACAAGTCATTTGGCTGATGTCTTTCTTTATTTTTTAAATATAAATGAAAACTGCAGTCTTAAATGTGTGGTAAGCATCCAGATAATTGCTTTTCCTTTTGTACTTGGGATTCAGCTGCGTCTCATAACAGAATGGCTATGCCCAATGTCATTGCTTTGGTGGAGACACTGCATGAGTTTAAACAATGACTGGGAGATTTCATTTGTCAAACAACTGTCTATCTCCCCAGAAGCTGTGGCCATGGCATCAGTGTTGCCAGGTTTCCATATTCAGATTCTTAGATATTATATTTGTGCCAAGATATCGAAGCCAACATACATGTTTTAAAAATGAAGTTGAAACATGTCACTCACAGGAGGTAATGAACTTAATCAGACATAGTCAATGTGGAAATTTGTTTTGGCAGCTATGGATCAAGGGCTTTTTTTCCTTTCTAAATTTGTCTAGTTGATGGGAGAGTAATGGGAGGACAAATTAATCATTTTTAAAAGTATATTTATACTATGATTTATCTGAATATAATTTACTTCTGTACAATGGTGTTTATTCTGAATTAAAACTCAGGCACTAAACCACACTTTTGAAGCAGAGTGAAAAAACATATTACATCATCTTGCCACTAAAAAGAAAGTATTTCAATGCCCTCTCTTAATGGGATAGGACTCTTCTTGAGAATAGAAATTATTTATTGAAAAAAATGTGTTAAGTTCACAGGATTTAAAGTGGATGGCATTTGTATTATTAAATCACTGCATTGCTAAGACACATACTGTATGATAAAATTTAATTTAATTTTAAAAATAAATTCAGATCATACTTTAAAAAAAAGAAAATTTAGTTACATCTTAGGTAGTTAATTCCACTAAACATCCTACTTTCTACCTTCTTACAATTGTAAGAAGTTAGTTGTAAACTGCTTTTTTGTAAATTGAGACATTTTAGATACATTGTGAGGACATTTTAAGCTGCTAGAATGCATGTTTCTTGAAGATAAGTAAGGACTATATCTTACTTATCTTTGAATTTCCTTCAGCGTTTAACACTGGGTCTTATACTAGAATGAACCTTAAAGAATATCTAATGCAGAAATTCTTAACCTGGAGTCCTTGAACTTTAAAAAAAAATTTCATAAGTGGATTTCAGTATGATTGATTTTCTTTATAGTCTTATGTATTTTGTTTTATGCCTTTAAAACATCATTCCAAGAAAGGGTCCATAGCTTCACCAGACTGCCAAAGAGGTCTTTGACACACAAAAAGGTTAAAAATCCTTGGTCTAGTGCAAGCCCCTCATTTTACAAATGGGGAACTTGAGATCCAAAGGGTCACTTTTCTGATGCCCCACAGTTAGTAAGTAGCAGGTTCAGAACTTAGGTCTCCTCACTCCAAATCCAGTGTCGTTTCTACGTCATTAAATGTTTCTTAAATGTTTGATGAATGAATGTTGAAATGTAGGCAAAATTCTCACACAAATGATACTTGTCATTGCCCAACCAAGAATCAAGATAAACAAAATTTCTTCGTTCAGTGATAATTCAGAAGGCACTTCAGGATTTGATAGGACCTCCACACAATGAGTATCAATCACATGAATCCATGAATGTATAGAAGCACAAGATAATAAAGAATGTCTTCATTCATTTCACAAAATGGCAGGTGATTATTTTTTAAAACTACAGTATTAATTTATTTAATTGTACTTTTGGAAAGAATATATTGTAATATATACTGTAGGAATATCATAATGATAGCTACTGAGATGTCAACTCTACTTTTGTGTTTAAAAAACGCTTTCCTCAAAATAATTCTTTAAGGTAGGGCTTCCCAAATTTTTTCAGTCTCCATAACATTTGGCTTTCAGTAAACCTGCCCATGTCCTCTTTTCAATGTGAAAAGAAATAAATTCTATAGTTTGCCATTCATATTCACGTAAGAAATTCAATAGACTACTTTTTCATAAAGAAAACTTTGTTCAGTACACAACATTTTTAATATTATAAAGATGCTCAGTGCTTATCAGAATAGTCAAATAAATTAGTGAGACCCTGGACTTTGTTGCTCATCAACCAACTATTTTATTCTCAGTATAGTTTTTAAGAGAGATCACCACATATCATGTTTAGCCTCCATTTTGTGACTGGCCTTGGGTCTGACTGAGAATATGAATGAGAATCCTGATTACAGAAATAAGCTGTTATAAACAGAATCAAAAGTTTATAGCCATGTTATGAAGAATAGGATATGCTTTTCTAAGAGTATACCAAAAATTTTATAACTTCACTGGCTGAAAATCAATGCAGAGTTTCAGATTATTTGCAGAGATCCATTAGTTCATCTTTCATTTACTGTTGACACTGCTTTCTTCTAGCTCAATGTGAAAAGGTTTTTGTATCCAAACTTCCATGCATTTGGTTTTGGTCAGTAGTAATTATTCTTTTAACTGTTTCTTTAAAATTTTCCAGATGCATTTATAGCACTTCTCCCCTTTCCCACTTAGACCTTGCCTCTTTACTATTCTCTCTCCAAACCACAATTTTTTCCCCTAACACAGTTACTTCCAGTATATTTCAATAGGACAATATGAATTGCCAAATATTCCCTATACCCTCTCGAAAAGCATCTTGTACTCTTAGAGTATGCATATTCTGGGTTAGGAACCCATGCTTTCAGGTCAGCCTTATAACTATTAATTAGACAGGCTGCATGGTATGGCATGTAGAGACCTGACCTCAAAGCCACAAAGACCTAAGTTCAAGCCCCATCTCCAACACATCCTGGCTTTGTGGTCCTGGGCAATCATTTAATCTCTTAGTGCTCTAGAATCTAGATAACTCTCCAAGACTATAAATTGCAGAAAAGATGCTGATTAGTTTTGGTAGACAAAGTTTCCTCATATGGTAGTTCTCTATATTTAATGAACTCACAGGTCCAGTCCCTATCTCCTCTGGTGCAACTATTATTATCTGCATTTGGAAGATGAGTAATCTGAAGCTCAGAGAGGTTCAATGACTTGAACTAGATCATGTGACTAATAAATGTCAAAGCCAGCACCTAAACCCAAGTCTTCTGCCATCAAGAACAATATTCTTTCCATTACATCACGTTGTCCTGGATAGGACCTGCTCCTAAACATTTGAAACACTGATCTTGAATGTGGAATATGAAACTCATTTACTAAGAGACCCAAAGATAAGGGTTTTGTTATATTCCAACTTGCATTTAAGAGCCCCCAAATTTCAAAATTTTGAGAAAACTGATGTAACAATTGATGCAGAAGCTCTAGCCCTGAAGACTAAGAAGGGTTAGAGGACTATTTTTCCTAATTGTCCAGGGGTGGCAGGGAAATCCCATTTACATAGCTTGATAGAATCCTAACAAATTTTCTTTAATTAATTTGTATCTGATACTTCTCATTTCTCTTTATGTCACATTAAAAAAAAATAGTTCTCTTCTGAATCCTTTAAGGAATTCAATTCATGTGGTCCATTGAACTCTGGTTTTTTTTTAACAAAAAGAATTCATGTATTTTGCCTAGCCATTGCATAAAATAGAAGATGACAGAAACTACTTCCACAAAACACAAGAGAGAGGCACTTCAAGGACAACTAATTGCAGCTCAGAGATCTGTTTTCTTTTTCAATGCATACAGTTTTTCCCATAACATGGTTCAATCATAACTCATTCCTATGTTGTTTGTCCTTCGTTCTCGAAAAGGACCATGACATCAGGGAGATGATGCAAGTGAATTAGATTTAAGTGAGGAAGGGCTGTGCAAAGTCACCAGTCTCACTTTTTCCTCCAGAACCATCTGGGTCCAGTGGTGAGATATAGATCAGGATGACTAGAAATGGCCCTGAACTCATGCCTACAGACCCAGGTATAAGGCAAAAGAATGGCAATGGCCAATTTTCAATGGACCAGCCTCTCTAACATGTAATAGGGTGGGGAAGATGCTGTTAGTAGGACTTACAGAATAATACATATATATATATATATATATATATATTCACATATATGCATATATACAATATGTCCAAAGAAAAGAGATTGGGAATATATTTCAACTGGCATCTGGGTAAGTGGGAATTGAGGTGAAAACAGATTGTAGAATCTGTTCTTTTTTTTTGCTTTTGTGAAGTATTAAAACCCTACATTTGGAACATGCTAAGAGCATTGATACAAATCTTAAAGGAAACAAATTTGAGGTGGCATTGTTACTATTACCATTGTTATTATTATTACTAGAAATTCTAAACCACTCGAATTTTTTACTCATGCCTTATATTGAAGGTTCCAAATGTCAGAATATTTTCCTCAATGACCCCTACTGCTGAGCCCTTCGTGGTCTAGCTCCAACCTAGCATACCTTTCCACACTTATTTCATATTAATGCCTTTTACACATTCTTCTCTCCAGTCAAACTGGCCTATTTGTCCTTCCCTGGGTACAGCATTCCATCTCTCAATTCTGTGACTTTTGGTCAATATCTGGCCACTGGACTCAGGTGGCTCTGGAGGAGAAAGTGAGGCTGGTGACTTTACACAGCCTTCCCTCACTCAAATCAAAGTCAACTGCAAGTCATGTCACCCTCTCCCTGATGTCATGATGCTCTTCAAGAACAAAAGACAAGGGGCAGCTATGTGGCGCAGTGGATAGAGCACCCACCCTGAAGTCAGGAGGACCTAAGTTCAAATCCAGCCTCAGACCAAACACTTGACACTTACTAGCTATGTGACCCTGGGAAAGTCACTTAACCCCAATTGTCTAAATAAAAAGATTTTAAAAAAAGAACAAAGGACAAACTATAGCTCTGACTTTTAAATAGGCTACTCCGCAGGCCTGGAATTTACTTCTTCCTTGTGTCCATCTCATAGACGAGACACTCAGCTTCCTTCATGGTTCAAAACCTGTGCCTCCTGCTACGTGAAGCCTTTGTTTATTTCCTTAGTTGCATTTACAGTATATTCACTTCTCTGTTCACTTGTTTGTATCTCTCAGTAGAATGTAAACTCCTAGAGGGCAGGAGCTATTTTTTTGTTTGTATCCACAGGGTCTTTTTTCTGTGGAGTGCTCACCCAAAGGACAATGGAGAGACATATCAAGGATGTACACATTACAAATAAGGAATTATAAGAAGTTGTATAAAGGATTCTATCAAAGACTGTAGGGACAAAAAAGAAAAGGCTTAAGCATGTGATGAGATTGAGGGTTAATCAACTGTAAAGCCTAAATGCCACACTGGTGATATCCTCACAATGTCCTCACAATGTCAAAAGAAATGAGAAATGAAAAGAGCAACAACAACAACAACCACAACCACAAAAACATTATTTCTCTGTAATTATAATAGCCAACCTTGCCCCTGGAGAAGAGCTAAGAAAATGTACCTCCCTTCCCTCTTTGCATAAGTGGAGGATTATGGCCTCCTTTAAGACTGAGTTCAAGTGCTACCTCTCCAGTAGATTGTTCTCAGTCCCCTCAGCTCCTGATGCCATCACCTCTAAGATTCCTTTCCATCTGCTCTCTATTTATCTTATATGTCCTGATTTATATATGCTGCCTCCACCACTGGAATATAAAGTCCTTGAGGGCAGGGGCTATTTTTTACTTCTCTTTGTATCCCCCATGCTTAGTTAATCAGTTGATAAGCATTTATTAAGCACGTACTATGTGCCACACACTAAGCTAAGAGTTAGCATAGCACCTGACACATAGTAAGCACTTAATAAGTGTTATTTGATTGGTTGATTGATCACCTGTAAGACAAGGTTGAAGTGTTGATTTCACTACTGTTTGTTTGTTTTTTTTAAACTTTTATTACAAGGAATGACCCTCTTGATAGAGGGGAGGGGAGGAAATATACTCAAATATTAAGGTTATTTAAAAACAAAAGATACCAATAAAAAAAAGATTGAAAAGAGAAATGGAAATGTTCCCAAGCATGTTGTATGACCTTCCCTAAAGCATTTTAAGATAGGCATAAGAGGTACATAAGTCAATCACCATGTTGGAAAGACTTCCTAAATCAATCAGATTGCAGATCCAGGGGATCCATTAAATCTCCTCAATACCTAGCAGAGTTCCCTGTATGTAATACTTGCTTAATAGCTGCTTGTAGAATTGAAATCTAACTGAATTTTGCATGTACACACACAGGCACACACCTTTTATAAATTCTTAGAAATAAGGATGCCCTAAATAATGGTGAGCTCTTTCCCTTACTCTGCATCCAAGTATTTTTTGTGAGTTTCACAATGTTGTTTCCTTCCTCCTAATGCACTTTATAGTATTCAACAGTGTTTTTCCATTTGTTATCCGTAGATCATCTACTCACTTCTTAGACAAAATAATATTTTCTGCTTCACAGCTGGTGGCCCTCTGAGGAAAACCAGATGTGTGAAGCTATTGGCCCCCAGGATGGATATAAAAGGAGATATGGCGTTGCATTCTCTAAATAGCTGCTGTTGATCCTGTGTGTTTCTAAAGAACATATAAATTATTTTCTGTCTCAAATGATAACCCTCTTCGTAAGGTTAGTGGAAGCAACGGAAGACTGTTGCTTAGCACATAATCCAGTAGGGGGAAAAAGTTGGCATGTGTGCCAGCTCTGCCACTAATTCATTTTCCATGTAATCTGGGGAAATATGTTCAGTCTCATTGCGCTCCAATTTCTGGCTCTGTAATAAAAAAGCGGGGAGGGGAGCCGCTCTTACACACTCTATAGGTGGTTATTGGTGAATAAGACATTAATTTAGCAACTGAAGTTAAGTTCACCATTATCATTTAAAAATTAGTCTTGACAATTGAACTTATTGGAATATGGAACGACATACCCTCTTCATCCTTGGGAGACTCTCCCTTGGATCACTGTGCCCTGACCAGAGGATCAGTTCACTAACTGAGTTAGACCTTGGCCTATTGTCTTCAGCTCAGTATACTGATCTGAGGGCATCTTTCCCCTTTTAAGGTTTGGCAGCCATCCAAAACCATGAACTCAACCGCCTTACGTTTCTGAATGAAACACATGCCTGTTCATTCAGTATTCCAAAGCCCTCCATCTCTGGGAATTTCTTCTGAATATATACTGTTACCATGTACTGTCTGTGCACACTAAATTCCCTGTCAATTATATTCAATTCAACAAACATTTATTAAGCACCTACTATTTGCAAGGCACCCTACTAGGTAAAAGGCATATGAAGATGAAAAAGGAAATAGGAAGGGTCCTCAAGGATTCTACTGAGGACATACTACAAGTGCACAGAATATAAATACAATGGAGTATAAAGTTATTTCAAGAAGAAGAAAGCACTAATGACCCAAAGGAGAATAAGAAAAAGCTTCATGCAGTAGATACCACCTGAACTATGCTTTGAAGAAATCCTATAAGGCAGAAGTGAAGAGAGAATACATTTAAAAGGAGAGAGTCAATCAATTCTCTTCCAAGCCTGTCAGTCAATCAAATAACAAACATTTATTATACATCTACTATATACTAGGCACTGTGCTAAGTGCTGGGAATGCAAAGACAAAATGAAACAACTTCTGTTCCCAAAGAAATTACATTCTAACAAGGAAGACAATGTGAGCATTAATAACTGTAGCACCTTTTCTGGGGCTTAGTCTCCAACTCTCCAACACATTTGCAGGTTGAGAACCCCAGAGGATGGCTATTTCTTCCCTCAGGATTCCAAGCACGGCCATAGGGAGTTGTATTTTTCACCGTAGGGCTATCATTCTTGAGCTCCGATCCAGTGTGTTCCCTACTGATTATAGGCCACCCATACTTGATTCACTTTTAGAAAGGGGTGATTTCTGAGATGATGATGAAAAGAACAATTGGCACAAAAACATTTCCACAAAAGTCTGTGACAAACTTTCCCCTAGCCCACACAAATTCTCTGGGGAAATGCACTCAAACTTAGAGAACACATGTCACCCTCGGGTTAACTCATGCTGTTTTATTCAAACTCTAAAGGGTGTGACTGATTCTTTTCAACCAACCATGAGACATTTCCTATATGCTATCATTTGCTTTCATTCAATTCATACACATTTAAACCAGTGATATCAAATTCAAATAGAATCCTACTGCCACATATTGACTTAGAAAACCACAAATTAACATTTTCTATGTTGTATTACATTTTTATTTTGTTAAGCATTTCCCAGTCACATTTTAATCTGGTTCCGACCACACTTAGGAATTTTGTGGCTGGTTGGGCCAGTCAGTGAGTTTGACACTCCTGGTTTATACCTTTGATTGATGGATGAATTTAGCTGAGATGTCTGAGAATTATTTACATCTAGTCTATAGCTTTGATTAATTGATATGTTTTTTGTTTTGTTTTGTTTGTTTTTTGATGAGACAATCGGGTTAAGTGACTTGCCCAGGGTCACACAGTTAGTACATGTCAAGTGTCTGAAGTTCTATTTGAATTCAGGTCCTCTGACTCCAAGGCAGGAGCTCTATCTACTGCCCACCTAGCTGCCCCAGCTTTGATTAGTTGAGTCTGTAACTCAGTCAAAGAGATGTTCTCACCTGATTTGGAGTTAATGAGTGTGGTACACTTTTCTTACATAAATATAGACAGAATGTATACAAAATGAATACTAAGGTAGTTTGGTGAAGAAGGACACTAACAACTGTAGAGATCTGGAACGTCTTAAGGTAGAAGGGAACATTTACTTGATCTGAGTTTTGAAGGAAACCAGAGATTTCAAGAGAAGGAGGTGAGGAGGGAGACCATTCCATTCATGGGAGGAAGTCACCTTGCCAGTCACCTATGTTAGTTTTTTATTTCCCCCTAACACATCAAACAAGATAATATATATAAAGAGCATTTTGAATTTTGAGAGTGCTACAAAAATGTCAGTTATTATTATCCTATGAACTCAAATACTAGGCAATCAAAACAATATTGACAAGGGTATATTGTATTACATATTGAAACAACAAAAACAATTTTATAATTGCTATAGAAAGCATTTATTGCAAAAATAAATACTCAAGCTAAATTGGAATAACTAATTAATTAAGCAAAGGTTGACAACTGGCAAACATAATTAGCAAATCCAAAATGGAACCTACATCTTGATCATCTTAGACTGGCTCCAAAAAGATAGTGGGAGGCATTTAGAATCTTTCCCTTCCACTATTTGTTAGATGTCCACAGACTATCTACACATTTAAATAGTTTCTACAGCAACAATATGGAGCACAGTTAATTGCAAAAATCTCCAAGGACAAGGTACTTCCTATCAGAATATCCTCAGATATTCTGCTGATGATACTGTAATATCTAATCACTCAGTCAACCCTCTGAACTCACATAGCACTTTGTTCCATTATTATTGAATTTTCACATTCTACTTTAGCAGGCAGCATAGTGTACTAGAAAAATAACAACACTGGTCTTACACTCAGGAGACCTGAGGTCAATTCCTGGCTTTGCCGCTCATTGCCTAAACAACCTCAAGCAGATCATGGTCTAGTTTAAAGGATGAGGTTTGGTTATATACTCTCTAAGCTCCCTTTCAGCTCTAAATATATAATGCAACCTGATAGGTAGGAAAGCATTCTAAAGCCTCAAAATACTCATATAAATGTGAGCTATTATAATTTTTTGAAGTTATTCATGCTGCTGCTACTAGGTTAAAAACTTCTAAAGGGAAGGCTAATGTCCTACATCCCTGAATCTTTCCTAACACTCCAACTAGCATACTGTATGTACTCAATAAATGTTTATTGAATGAAATAGTCAAGGACCCTCAACAACAAAATTTTATTTGTATGGATTGATTGTCTATGGCACCCATGACATAAGCTGGGCTTGTGTTTCTGTTCTTGTATGTCCAGAGGATGTGGGTTTTATCTTTGTGCTACAAACTCCTTAGGACAAAGATTGTCACTATATAGTAAAACCTTTGGATTCCCACTCACTCAATGAGAACCTGTGGGAATTGGGGCAGCAGCTGGGCTAAGATTTGCCATGTCAATAACCAAGAAAAAGGAACAAGTTTACTAAAAATATCTGATGCTAGTCTAGTACCTGCGGTTACAGAGCACTTTACATCAATAATCTCATTTGATCCTTAAAACTATCCTATCAGATTAGGTAGGCCAGATAGGTGGTGCAGGGGTGGAGTGTTGGGCCTGGCATGAGGAGGCCTCATCGTCATAAGTTCAAATCAGGCCTCAGACACTTACCAGCTGTGTCACCCTGGGGAAGTTACTTAACCTTGTTTGTGTCAGTTTCCTCAGCTATAAACTGAGCCAGAGAAAAAAAAATGGTAAACCACTCCAGTATCATTGCCAAGAAAACCTCAAATTAAAAAAAAAAGTAAAAAAATGTTTAATTTATGTTTCTTTTTTTCTTATCGCATATTTAAGTTTTAGTAGCTGTCTAAAATAAAAAGAGAATTTTTTAAAAAGTTAAAAAAAGAAAGAAAGAAAACCCCCAATAGGGTCATGAAGAATTGGACATGACTGAACAACAACAAAGCAACGACAAAGGCTAGATATGGTTAGCCCTATTTTACAGATGAGGATGCTGAGGTTCACAAAGGAAAGTGACTTTCCCAAGATGTTGCAGAGCTAGAACTTGACCCTAGGTCTTCTGACTATAGGTTAAGGGCAATTTCTCTACCATACTGCCTCTATGCTAATTAATAGCATAGGTAATGGAAATGTTCAGAGGGAAGGCCAACAAAATGTTTTCAAGCTATTTTTGTGCAAATGCTGCTGCTGCTGCAGATAAACTGCAAAATTACTCTCACACACTCACTGAAGCAGATATGATTAAAGTAGATCGAATGGTAAGATTATCACATGACCCACCCCACTCCTCCCCATCCCCAGCAAGCAGTTCAATTTAAAGAGGTAGCCACCGATTTAATAACTCACACTTATATATGTGCTTTAAAGTTGGTAAAGAGCTTTTGTCATGACAATCCTATAATATACAAAGGATAAGTGTTATTGTCCCCATTTTAGGCATGGAATGTTTGCTAAAGGAATGATGGATACAATAAGACTACACTTCTTTTAAAATGTTTCAAAGTTCAAATTTTCTAAGTCCATTGGATGTTGTTTGCCTGTTCTGAGGCAAGGCAAGTAGCATTTATTAAGCACTTAATATGTGCCCGGAACTGTGCTAAGTTCCGGGAATACAAACACAAGAGAAAAATAGATATTCCTTGCTCTCAAGGTTGTAATGGGGGAAGACAACCTATAAAAGGAAGCTAAAAGGCAGAGGGGGACAGAAGGGGAAGGGAGAGAAGATACCTAAGCAGAGTGGAGGTATTGAGGTCCAGTGATTCAGAAGCACAGCTAGGAAGGAAAAGAAGTTAGGCCTTCCTGAGCCAGTACCCAATACACAGCCTTCCTTCACCACCCATCAAGGAACATGCCAATGGAGAAAGAGGGCCAGTGTAGCAGACTGACAGTCCATGGTGAGGAGCTACCTGAGGAATAGTGGCAAAGTCCAGAAAGTCAAAAGTATAGCTGGGAATGGACTTTACCATATCACCATATAAGCTTTATCAATGACTTGAGGGCATCAAAGTCCAAGTACGTGTTCTGGCACTTGGACTACATGACTTCAGTCAAGTCACTTCGTTCTCAAAGCCTTACTTTCTTTATCTATAAAATGGAGATAATAATTCCTGCCCTACCAAACCTTAAAGGATAATTGTAAGGATCAGTTATAAGGATCAACTATGTATAGAAAATGCTTTTTAATCTATAAAGTGTGATAGAAATATTATAATTAATGTTACAGTTCTAAATAACTCAGCTGTGATCTGTTGGAACTCCTAGCTCCCTTCAAGGCTTAGTTCAAAACTTTCTTCCTTCAAGAGGACTTTTCCTGATTTCTTCAGTTGTTGGTCCCCCTTCCTCCCCAAATCACTGTATTTTTATTTTTGATACATATGTGTGTATTCTGTATTTTCTGTGAACATGCTGTATCCTCCCAACAGAATATAAGCTCTTTAGGGCAAGAACTGTATCCTATTTGTATTTGCAACCATAGGGCTTTCTACACAGAAGACACTCAATGCTTGTTAATTGAAGGTTTTGTGTTTGACAGCTTTGTAGATCGAAGATCTTGGAACCTCAGAAACCATCTACTCCAAATCCTAGAGTCACAGGCTGGAAGGGACCTCAAAACTGGAGGCCACCTCATCCAACCCATTCATATTACAGATGAAGAACTGAAGACCAGAGAAGTTACATGACTTACCCAAGGTCACACAGAAAGTGTCCAAGGCAACATTTGAACCCAAATCTTCTGACTCCAGAGTGAATACTATCTTCACTCCACCACCCTGCTTCCTTGTACAGGGGCCACAACAGGTAAATCGATTACATATGCTGGTGATGCCAAGTAGAGAGAAGGAATGAAGTGAGAATCTTGGTCTGGAGTCTTCTACAAGAGAGTCCTCAGAATATGTGGCTCAGGGCTGCAGGAGGAAAGGAAGGGCTTACTGAGAACTAAGCCCCAGTTGACTATCCTGGCTGTGTCCCAGCATGGTCTGCAGAGATGCTGACTTCAACATCTGAGCCAGGGCCTGGATGCAGCTTCTGGCTAGGGTGGGCATATTCAATGAGCCACTTCAGGGTATCTACTGGTGGCCAACTGAAGCATTTACACAGCTGGCATGGTCTAGGAATATTCCCTTGTACATCTTCAATCATTCGAATCCTGAGCCAGTTGGGACAGTGCACAACTGCAGAGTTGCTATTGATTTCCCACTGGATTTGAATATCTAAACATGCCTCTGCCCCAGTTCCTCTGCCTAGGCTTTCAGATACTAGGACGCTGACTCCCCTGCTTTAACCTCCCTTTAATCAGATCCCATACCCATGCCTAGAATGAAAATAGACCCAGATAGCATTTGAGATTCTTTAGATAGCATTTAGTGTTTGGTCTACAATTGTCACCAATTTGTAAAGATTCTAAGGGAAGGAAAGTAAAATTCCATGAAAGCCCATTGAATTTAAATAGGGCATTGATGATGAAACACACTATCCATTACAGAGAGGTGATGGATTTAGGGTATGAAATGAGACAAACAACCTTTGAAGGAATTTGTTTTGTTTGACTGTGCATATTAGTTACAAGGAATTTTGTTTTGGTTTGGTTTTTTGTTTCCCAATGCAGTAAGGGATGTCAGGAAAGAAACAGATTTCTGTTCATTTTTTTTTAAACAGAATTATAGGGGTTAGTACAACAGGGATGTTGCATGCACTTTCAAATGAGGTCACTGTTATTAGTTTTACTTAACTGTTTTACTTGGTTGCAAGAGATGTCTCCTGAGGGGGGAATAATTTGTAAATGTTTATAATGTAAAAACAAAACACATTAATAAGACTTTTTTTTAAAATAGGGCATTAGGTTCCTTGGAATAATCCAACAATGTATTAGAGTACATAGAAACCCTTAAATATGCACAGACAATAGTAGTAGTTTGTGTAGTCTATGCAATGTGATTCATAGATTTCCCCCTTGACCTGCAAAGTGGATAAAATCCTATCATTAGAGTCATTCCTTTCAGCTAAAATTTTCCTCTATTAATACACAAATGCCCGTGGGAATAAGAATACTAATACTTCAAGTATTTGGGATTTTGTCAGTGATGAGGGCACTCCACTTGATGCCTAGTCCAACCATACTTGCAAGGGAGTAGTTGTCTTGGACCTGTGATTCCATCAGGTTATGGAGCTCCCAATAAGGAAACTTCCCCTACTAAGAGAGGTGTCCCACAACTGATAGTCTTAGAAAGTCACTTGGAGTGTTGAGAGGTTAAGGAAGTTGTCCAGCATGAAACAGCCATTATTTAGCAAGAGTGAGACTGGAACCCAAGTTTTCTTGACGGCAAGGTCAATTCTTTATGCTGCATTTCACAAGAAATTATTAGTGTATGTAATAATAATTATTATATTTATGTAACTATTTAGGGTCCACAAAATATTTTACATACATTATCTCATTTGAACCTCACAACAACTCAGTAAGCAAAATAATTATGGGAATTATTCTTCCCTTTTTACAGATGAGGAAACTGAGGCTTAGAAAAGTTAAATGACTTGTCCACAGTCACACAACTAGTTAGTAACAGAGGTGAAATGTAAACTCATCTTCCTGAGTCCAAATCTAGCACTATGTTTGGTTTTTGATAGTTGTTTTGGCTGAAAAATGAACTTTTGGTCAATCTAGTGATTCAACTCTGCAAACTTATCAAAGTTAGTCTTAGGACAAAGACATACAGTGGGTCTAATGACAGACCCACACTCAAGCTTGGTAATACCTACCAGAACTTGTTCTTCACTGGTATGGCTTCCTTTGAGTACCCAAGATCACACCCATGCCATGGTGAAGCCCCAGAGTAGGACTTTAGAGGAATAATAGAAACATTGATAATAATAGCTGATTTTCAATAGCTGACTTTAAGGTATGCCAAGCTTTGTGTATATATTATCTTTGTAACCTGCTTATCAGCTGGACATAGCCCCTGACAGTATGGATCTGAGTACAATATGGAGGGGCTATCACACAATCTCTTTGGCTTCTGCCCCCATGCAGGAAGAGCTGTGTTTGGCTTGGGTTTATCTAATGACTCTCAACTCTCCAGAAATCACTCAGGCTAACAAGAAATCAGATGTAGGACAAGTTTTATTTAATTTGAGCAGAAAACATAACACAAGCACACACTCAAATTTCTTAAAAGTCAGGAAAATTTTCCTTACCTTCACAGAGCACACAGTACATATGACTCTAGTTACCAGTGAAGGAATCAGTCTCAGTTAAGTATGAGTGGGACTGGGCATCTCCAGTTCCTCTCTCATCTTTTCCCATGAAGATTATGAACAATTCTAACTCTCTCTCTCTCTCCCTCCCTCTCTCTCTCTCTCATTCTTTCTCTCCCTTTCTCCCTCCCTTTCTCCCTCCTCCTTCTCTTCCTCTCTCCCCTGTCTCTAAATAGTAATGTGCTAAAGATAACTTTACGTGAAAAAAGAGAACAGAATAAGCATTTTACATAGTACCTACTATGTGCCAAGTGTTATTATTATACGTATTTTATAGTTGAAGAAACTGAGGCAGATAGAGGTAAATGATTTACACATGGTCACATAGCTAGTAAGCATCCATAGACAGATTTGAACTCAGGTCTTCCAGACTCCAGGCCCAGCACTCTATCCACTGTGACACCAGCTGCCTCTAATTTTTTGCCACTTTTTGTATCCTCAGCAATTAGCATCGTGCCTGGCACATAGTAGGCACTTAATAAATGTTCGTTGACTATCTGACTGACCAGTCAGCCTTATGTTGAAAGAGATCCAAAAACTAGAAAGCATTTACCACACCTGTTATTTTCTATCATCTCCCTGGTTTCCCTTTTTTTTTTCCACTTTTTCAGTCCCAAACCCAGATATTCTCTGGCACACTCTCTACAATCTGCAGCTGCTTTGTCAACTGTTCCCAGTCCTTTAGCTGGAAGAGGTGCTGGTAGCAGCAGCAGTAAGGGGCAGCTAAAAGAGTTTTTTTTTTCCTTAATTGCCAAAAAGACCATGATGATGAAAGACTTGCGGAATCTGGCCTCCTTGGATTCCATCCCTGGACACTGGTCTCTATACATCATACTGACACCCACTTTCAGATCATTGTATCTATTCAAATAGGTCCTTGGGCAGTAGGTTTGACTATATGACCAATGACTGTCACCCCCTGGCTTACTGGCAGGGAGCCCAGCTGGATATTGCACACTTCCTATCCTCAAGGACAATATGATAGCCCAGGTGAGGCTTAGTTCAATATCTCAGGTCATAAGACCCTAGATTTCAAACTGGAAAGAACCTTAATTGGTATCCAGGCCAGGGGTCCTTAACCTAAAGTTCACAGATAGATTTCAGGGTGTCCATGAATTTGGATGGGAAATAACATCCTTATTTTCACTAACCCTTAACTGAACCTTAGCATATCCTTCAATAATGAATATAGGCTTCAACCAACTGCCAAAGGGGTCCATCACACACACACACACACACACACACACACACACACAAAAGTTTAAGAAAGCTTCATTCTGGTGAGATTAAGTGATTTGTCCAAAGTCATACAAGCAGTCAATCAATCAATAAAGATTTATTTAATGCCGTCTATGTGCCAGACACTGTACTAAGTGCTGGGGATATAAAGAAAGGTAGAAGACAGTCCCTGCTCTCAAGGAGCTCACAGTCTAATGGGAAAGACTCTAGGACTTTCTGGCAGTCTCAAGGGTCATCCACAATGACATTACAGAGGCATAATTGAGAACTATGAGAACTATTGAGAATTATTGAGCTATGTACAAACCTATAAACATAATGTATTAGGAATAATCAACAGAAGAAAGGCACTAGAATTGGTTCAGGGGGGATCAGAAAAAGCTTATGGTCAAAGGCAGGGTTTTGGATGAAAGCCAAGGAAGTTGGGAGGCAGAGATGAAGGTATGGGGAAAAACCAGAGAAATTGCCTGGAGTCAGAAGATGGAGTGTGCTGTTTGAGGAGAGTAAGGGGCCAGTGTCACTAGACTAAAAAGTATGTGGAGAGGTATAAGGTGTAAAAAGACTGGAAAGGAGCTGGGAGTGGGAGGCAGGGGGCAGGGGGAGCAAGTTATGAAGGAGTCATGCTCTAAGAAGTACAACCTGAGTTTGAACTTACGTCTTTGCACTCTAAACTCAACACACTTCCCACTAGAGCATCAACATTTGGAATATCTTGAACACTGTGGCAGATCAGTGGCGTTTGTCATAATGGTGATGGTAATGGTAATGGTGATGATTTAAGCAGCTGCTATGTTCAAGACACTGTGCCATGTTTTGTGAGAGACACAAAGATTATAGAGATATTTCATTCAAATCCTAGCAGAGAAACCCAGTCCCATAAGTGAAGGAGAAACTTTCAACTTAAGTATGAATTGGTGTCACATTAGGATAAAAAAAAAAGTACATCCAGGTAAAACCTTCCAACTCTGATACTCTATAAATGTGTGAAGGACTAATCTCTAATTACACCCAAAGCAGATTATTTAGACATATGGTACATCTAAAAGAGAAAAATGTATCCAATGTAGAATTAAATTTAATACAAGTTTTTACCAATTATTAGGAATGTCAATAACCTTGGGAAAAAACTTTGCCTTCCATCAGTCTACTTCTGTCTTTGCTTTCTCACAACAAAATATAGGAAATAACAAGTCAAATCTTTCAAAACATAAAACTGGCCTATTATTCAGTTTCCTAATTTGGGCGAAGAGTGGGTTGAAGGATTAGGAATCACTCTAGGAAAAGAAAAAAAGTGGTTGGAAAATAAATTGACCTTTGCCCTCGATAAATTTGGAAGCTCTTTTTTCATCCACAGAAAGTTTTTACGAGACCTTTCCAACGAAACATTACAGTTTCTATTTCAAGGACTTTCTGGCAGTCTCAAGGGTCATCCACAATGACATTACAGAGGCATAATTGAGAAACATAGCACGTGTATTAATCAGCTAAGTAAATGCAAGGAATTGAGGTATACTTCTTTGTATTCAGCTCAATACTTGATCCCTTGGTATCTGTGTCAACCATCATCTCAGAAAAGGCAATATATAACAACAAAAAGAAAAGAAAAGAATTACATAAACAATATTTATACAGGTGTGGTTCCCCTTATAATTACAGACATGAATTGAGAACCCTCAAAAGAAGACCCATGTGATAAATTCCTGATGTGTTTCAGTTCAAGAAAAAAGTTTATTTCTGAAGACAAATGACAAATAATTTTCTTTAGTTAATTTTTAATAGAAACTATGCAACCCTAAATGTTTCTCTTTTTGTATTAACCATCTGAAAACTTGGAACCAAATTCAGCACTCAAATGGCATATTCAGTGCATGTTAGGAACCTGATTGTATAAGCTCCCTCTGCTTCCTGTAGTCTCTGTTCTGTTTTAACCCTAATTGTCCCATCTTCTAAAATGCTTAACTTGTAAGATAACTCCAATCCTGTTGGAAGTAGTCACCCAACGTAAATAAAATTGTATAGCAGATATGTTCCTAAAGAAAAAAAAAGGGTGCAGACCAAATTTTTGTAAACACAATAATAAAATATTTAAATGGACATAGACACTTGCTATTCTAAAGAACCTTGTATCAAATCTTTTTGTAAAGAGAATACTAATTTTGCCTCATGGGCCATCTACAGTCATCTTGATGAATATCTGGCCACTGGACCCAAATGGCTCTGGAGGAGAAAGTGAGGCTGGTGACCTTGTACAACACTCCCTCACTCAAATCAAAGTCAATTGCAAGTCATGTCATCATCTCCCTGATGTCATGGTCCTCTTGGAGAATGAAGGACAAACACAACAACAACTAATTTTGCCACCTGAATAACTGTGAACCCAAACTTAATTATGGTATGGTGTAAGAACACTAGTCTTGTGGTCAAGAGACACCTGAGATTGAGTCTTCACTCTGAAACTCAGTTCCCTCTTCTATAAATTCCAAAAAGCACTTTCTAATAATACCAAAAGCACACTAGTCATAGAGTCAAAAGAGACCTGGGTTTTCCTCCTAGATTTGACACGTACAAATCTTAAAACACTATGTAAATATAAGTTACTATTATTATTATTATTAAATGGTTCATTCTCCAAAACATTCAGTTCTTAACGAGCTCCTTCTTTCTTTCCAAGGATACCGTAAAGGAGCTGTGATCTCACAGGTGTCTATTGCTACCTATCCACAGCTTTTCATCTTGTCTAATTCTTGTCTTTGTCCTACCCTGATACTCCTTCAGAAGTAGTCTACACAATTCTACTAGTGGCCTTTCTCTGAGTCTTTTAATATTTCATTGGTTCCAGATAGGTGACACAATGGATAAAGTGCTGTGCCTGGAGACAGGAAGAAAATTCAAATCTGTCTTCTTCCCAAGTTCAAATCTGTCCTCAGACACTAGCTGTGTGACCCTGTACAAGTCACTTAGCCCTGTTCACCTCAGTTTCCTCATCTGTAAAATGACTTGGAGAAGGAAATGAAAAACCACTCCAATCTTTGCCAAGAAAACTCCAAATGAGGTCACAAAGAATCAGATATAACTGAAAATGACTGAATAGATCTACCAGTACTATACTAAAACTGTCCATCTCTTTTGCCTTAAGGCAAGCCTTTTATTCCTCCCTATTCATCTTGACTTTTTAGAATCTCTAGCTTCCTTCAAGACAAAGCTAAAAATATACCTTCTGTAGGAGACATTTCCTAGTCTCCTTAACTGTTAGAGGCTTCCCCTCTAAGGTTACCTTCTATCTACTTTGTATGTACCTTATGTATTCCTATTTATCTATATATTGGACTGCCATTAGAATATAATCTCCATGAAGGCAGGCACTATTATTTTCCATTCTTTGTATCTCCAGTACTTAGCCTACTGCCTTGAACAACTGGAACTTAATAAATAAATGTTTGTTGATTGATTAACTGTATAAATTGTGTATAACACATCGTTAATAATATGTTGCAGCCTATCTAGACTCACTGTGTGTTTCCGCATTGCTTTTTGGGTTACCTGAAATTTGAATTCTCCTGAAACTGTGGTCTTCTACTGGTATTAAAAAAATGAATTTTGATAACATGAAGGATTTTGGAATCATTAAATACACAGAAATGCAATCTGGGCCATTCTTTCCCTCTATTCAATTCTGAGGTGAACACATTTTCCATCTCTAGTGCCTGTCCAAGATACAAAGTACCTGTTACCTCTACTTTATCACCTCTTATTCACTTGGAGCCCCTTGCAATCTGGTTTTTGTCCCTACCATTCAATTTAAACTGCTTTTTTCAAAGTCATCAATGATTTCTTTATTGTTAATTCCAATAACTCTTCCTTAGTCCCCACAACTTGATCTCTTGATCTCACCCTTTTGCCCTGATTTTGCCACTCCTTGAACTTTCCTAGTTTTTCTTCCACTTGTCTGATTACCTCTCTCCTGGTTTTCATCCCTACCTAACTACTCCTTCTCAGTAGAGGAGTAGTTAGGTAGATCATCATCCTTCTCCCTCCTACTATGTGTATCCCAGGGCTTTGTCCTGGAGTCTCTTCTCTAGCTATATGTTTTTCTTGGTGATCTCATCAGCTTCCAACGATTCAATTATTATTCTGTAGGTAACATTCCAAATCTATACAAAGTCTTAGTGTCTCTCCTGAATTTGGGTCCCACTTCACCACCTGGATGGGTTAAGTTTGAGTTGGGCATCTCAAACTCAACTTATCCAAAATAGACTCATTGCCTTCCGTACCCCACCCTGAAGTCCACCATTCCTCCTAACTTTGCTATTTGTTTCTAGGGTACCTCCATATTTGCAATCACCTAGACTTAATTCAAGTGATTTTAGTAATAATAAGCTTTTCTTGATACCCCTAGCTGTTATTTCTTCCTGCTCCTACTACCACCAAAAAAGAAAAAAAAAACTTCAAGTTTCTCTGCATATATTTTGTAGTTACTTATCTGTCCACATGTTTTCCCCCTAGTGGAATGTAAACTCCCTGAAGGCAGGGACTATTTTTATTTTTATCTTTGCACACCCATGCTTAGCAAAGTGTTTGACACATAGTAAGTGATATAATAAATTTTTTTTAATTTAATTCATTTTAATTCAGTTGGCTGCTCATCCATTTACACATCATAATTTGAGTAATACGCATTCTTCACTAACTTGTTTTTTTTTTCTGAGTGGATCATAAGGTTTTTATCTCTTGAAATGGAGACTGAACCCTAAAACCCTAAAAACCCTGAACTATAAGTTCTTGATAAGAGAAGCTGAGAAAATCCAGCTTGCTGGTTACTTATTGTCAGAAACACACTGAGGTTATAAACAGCTATCATCCGCAGGCTGTAAGCTCCCTGGTACAGAGGCCAAGCCTTGTTCTTCTTTGTATTGCTCACAGTACCTTACACATGGTATGCATTCAGTAACTAGCTAATGGTTATCTCAGTGATTGATTGATCACTTTGACCCTAAAAAGTCAAGAGAAATGTACATGCAGAACAGGGAGTTCGGCTCCCTACATTCCGATTTCTTTGGAACAGCTATATCCCCACTTGACTGGAATGTCCTTTTCTGGGCAGAAAGAACAGCAATCTTAAGGCTTTGACTAGTCTAAGAGATCTGTGGACTCTGTCTTGCAGACCTTTCAGCCAGGCTCTGTTTGGCTCCCTTGCAGCACTCTCTCCATTATTCTGGGCCATGCTTCAGATCTGTCCTTCTGAGGTAGGCCTCCCTCCCCTTGCCTGACACTTCATTGTTGCTAAAAATAGACAGTGTCCCTTCTGAACAAAAACACTTGGCAAATCAGTTAGTTATTACAGATGCAGCTTTATACTAGTCTCTGTGCAACTGGGAAAGGAGACAATGGAGGGAGAAAAGCTGCAACACACACTCGCCATCTTTTTCCCTCCCTCTCTCCCCAATTTCTCAAATGATCTTTCGTGATCCATTTTAAAGTATCAATGCATAACTGCTCAAAAATGAGCAGGCTAAAAGAGCATTTTAAATAAGACTCTTGGTAGACTATTAGAAAGCAGTGTCAATAGAGCCAGTTCAAGAGACCACTGGAAAACACCTTCAGGAAGACCCCTCTCCACAATCACATCTAGCATTGCAACTAAGGGCAAGTTCTGGGACTATCATAAAAAGTTTCCAATTAACAAAATACCTCCTCCAAGAAACACTGGGAAATTAATATCCCCAGTTTGCTTTAGGCCACAATGAACATTTTTGCAGTGAGGGAGAGGGAAAGGGAAAAGGGAGGGGAAGGGAGGGAAAGAGAGGGAAGAGGAGAAGAGATAGGAAGAAGTGAGAGAGGAGAAGAGGGGAAGAAAAAAGGAGGGGAAAGAAAGAGAGGGAAAGGGGGAAGGAGAGAAGAGGAGGAAGGGAAGAGGAAAAGGAGAGTAGGAAAGTGGAGAAAGAAGAAAGAGAGAGAGAGAGAGAGATTATAGGGATTTAGAGATTAAAACCTCTCTTAGACCCTGGATGCCCAATACACACAGTTTCACAAAAGCCAGACAAGTATTACTATCCTCTTGGAATTTTCCAAGTAGACACTATTTAATCCTCAGAGGTAGCAAATTGATCCGTGCCAATGTATGGGTACTTTTCAATCAATGCAATATGGGAAATATTTGTTAAATGCCTATTCTGTGCAAGAAGTTATGCTGGGCACTGGGTATACCAAGGCAAGAAGCCAAAAAGGACTTGTTCTCCAATACCTGATGCTGTGCACCCAGATAAATTAATACAAAGTAATTTGACAAGGGAGAGAGCACTCACATCTGAGGCAGGAAGGAACACTGACAATTTGAGGAAAAGAAGAAGGCTTCAACAATGACACCAGAGCATGATGGAAAATAAGGATCCTGAAAGGTTGAGATTAGAAAAGACAAGGGTGATAGCTTGTGGGAATGCACAGAGGCAAGAATGCAGAATGACAAGGTTGGGAAATAGTTTGGCCAGAACATACAATAAATGAAAGAGTGGTCATGTAAAGAAAGCATAGAAAGGTAGGTTGGAGCCAGGGTGTAGGGGGCCTTGAATGCCAAACTATGGAGTTTATGTTTTATTCTACAGGCAAAAGGGAGCCACTGAAAGTTTTTTGATCAGAAGAGTCACATAGTCAGACTTGTGCCCTTTGAAGATTATTTTGGTAGCTATGTTGCAGCTGAATTGAGAAAGGGAGGGATTGAGTACAGGGACACGAATTAGTTAGGCTGATGGATCTATAGGCCAGGGATGCCTGAGTTGAATCCCCTGGGCAAAGAGGCATGTTTATGATTCAATAGGTCCAAATTCAGGAGCCACACATACATTTTGCATACATGAAAACACTATGCAGCAGCTCTGTGATTATTCTCTGAATGTAGCCTGTGTGACTCTGGCACTAACGATAACTTCCCAGAAGTTATATTTCAAAGCAACTAACCCAAAGGACTATAAGCTTCTATTTGGTTTCCTATATCTGGTACTTTCTCCCCTGCCCACCAGACTTCACAAGGCTTTTTTTTTTCCCCTTCATTAATAAATTTATTTATATTTAGTTTTCAACATTTACTTCCACAAGATTTTGAGTACCAAATTTTCACCCCATCTTGCCCCTCCCCCCACCCAAAGATGGCATGCATTCTGAATACCCCTTCCCTTAGTCTGCCTTCCCTTCTGTCTCTCCCCCTTCTCTTATCTCCTTCCCCTTCTATTTTCCTGTAGAGCAGGATAGATTTCTGTACCCTATTTCCTGTATTTCTTATTTCCCAGTTGCATGTGAAAACATTTTTTTAACCATGTGTTTTTAAAACTTTGGGTCCCAAATTTTCTCCCTTCCTCCCTCCCCACCCACCCTCATTGAAAAGGCAAGCAACTCAATATATGTTATACATGTACAGTTACGCAAAACACTTCCATAGTAGATGTGCTGTGAAAAACTAACTCTATTTCCCTTAATCCTATACTGCCCTTCCCCATTTATTCTATTCTTTCTTTTGATCCTGTCCCTCCTCAGAAGTATTTGCTTCTGATTACCCCCTTTCCCAATCTGCCCTCCTCTCTATCATCCCCCTACTCTCTTGTCCCCTTTCCCCCCTATTTTCCTGTAGGGTAAGACAGATTTCCATACCCAATTGAGTGTGTATATTATTCCCTCCTTAAGTCAAATCCTATGAGAATAAGATTCACTCATTCCCTCTCACCTTTCCCCATTTCCCCTCCACTGTAAGAGCCTTTTCTTTTCTGTTTTTTTGTGAGATAATTTACCCTGTTCTACCTCTCCCTTTGTCCTTCTCCTAGTAAAATCCTCTCTCACCCCTTAATTTTATTCTCCAGATATGACCCTTTCATCTTCAACTCACCCTGTGCCCTCTATCTATCTATATCTATATATACATACATATAATTTTTTCCCCTCCAACTACCCTAATACTAACAAAGGTCTCATGAGTTACAAATATCATCCTTCCATGCAGGAATGTAAACAGTTCAACCCTAATAAGTCTCTTATGATTTCTCTTTCCTGTTTACCTCTTCATGTTCCACTTGAGTCTTGTATTTGAAAGTCAAATTTTCTATGAAGCTCTGGTCTTTTCGTCAAGAATGTTTGAAAGTCCTCTATTTCACTGAATGACCATTTTTTCCCCTGAAGGATTATACTCAGTTTTGCTGGGTAGGTGATTCTTGGTTGTAATCCTATCTCCTTTGCCCTCTGGAATATTATATTCCATGCCCTGCAGTCCCTTAATGTAGAAGCTGCTAAATCTTGTGTTATCCTGATTTTGTTTCCACAATATTTGAATTGTTTCTTTCTAGCTACTTGCAATATTTTCTCCTTGACCTGGGAATTCTGGAATTTGGCTACAATATTCTTAGGAGTTTTCCTTTGGGATCTCTTTCAGGAGGAGATCAGTGGATTTTTCAATTTCTATTTTGCCCTCTGGTTCTAAAATATCAGGGCAGTTTTCCTTGATAATTTCTTGAAAGATGATGTCTAGGCTCTTTTTTTGATCATGGCTTTCAGATAGTCCAATAATTTTTAAATTCTCTCTCCTGGATCTATTTTCCAGGTCAGTTGTTTTTCCAATGAGATATTTCACATTGTTTTCTAATTTTTCATTCTTTTGGATTTGTTTTACAGTGTCTTGATTTCTCATAAAGTCACTAGCTTCCAATTGCTCTATTCTAATTTTTAAGGAAGTATTTTCTTCAGTAAGCTTTTGGACTTCCTTTTCCATATGGTCAATTTTGCTTTTTAGGGCATTCTTCTCCTCATTGGCTTTTTGGACCTCTTTTGCCATTTGGGTTAGGCTATTTTTTAAGGTGTTATTTTCTTCAGTATTTTTTGGGGTCTCCTTTAACAAGCTATTGACTTGTTTTTCATGATTTTCTTGCATCACCCTCTTTTCTCTTCCCAGTTTTTCTTCTACTTCTCTTACTTGCTTCTCAAAATCCCTTTTGAGCTCTGCCAAGGCCTGGCATTGATTCATATTTTTCTTGGAGGCTTTGGATGTAGGAGCTTTGACTTTGTTGTCTTTTTCTGGTTGTATGTTTTGATATTCTTTGTCACCAAAGTAAGATAATGTAGTCTGACTCTTTTTACACTGCTTACTCATGATCCTGGACAATTATTTGAGTTTTAAACTCTTTGTTAAGGTAAGAGTCTGCTTCCAATGTGAAGAGTGTATTGTCCGAAGCTTTGGGGGTTTGTACAGCTGTTTTCAGAGGTACTCCTAGGGACCTGTAAATTTTCTGTTCTTCCAAGGTGGTATGATAAAGGGTGAGGTGTTTTCTCTCCACCACCACAACAAGCTCCACCACACCAGCATTCCTCCTCACCCTAAGACTGCCCCTCAGATCTGTGACCCAGATCCAAGCAGGGGCAAAGCAAGAGATTCCTGCCTCAGCACTGGCAAAGAGATCCCTGCAATCTCCGTCTGATCAGCCACTTGATTCCCCCTCAGTCTGTAGGCCAGAAGCTCAGGAGGCAGCCACTGCCCTGGACCTAGCTTCTCTCTCTCACCGCAGTCACAGACTTTTCCCACTGACCTTCTAAGTTGTCTTTAGCATTCGTGGGTTGAGAAGTCTGGAAACCACCATAGCTGCCCATGATTCAGTCCTCTGAGGCCTGCTCCAGGGTCGCTGCTGCCTGTGCGCCCACTCTGAACTGTGCTCCTCTCTCCACTCAGCGTGATATACCTTTCTGATCAACCATCCAGGCTGTCTTGGGCTGGAAATTTGCTTCGCTCTATCTTTTTGTGGGTTCTGCTGCTTTAGAATTTGTTTAGAGCCATTTTTTTACAGGTATTTGCAGGGGCTTGGGGAAGAGCTCAAGCAAGTCACTGCTTTCACTTGGCCATCTTGGCTCTGCCCCCACCAAGCCCACAAGACTTTTAAAAATAAATAAATAAATAAAACAAAAAACAGGCGTCTCTAAAGATGAACAGTGATACACTGATTTGTGCTAGAGATTCAAAGAACATTAGTAGCTCCTCTGGGTTACCTGAAGTCCCCAAGCACAAGTTCACTCCTCTGCCTACCTTTTAGTGTTTTGCCTGGAGCCTGAAAGCACAATCTGCAGACAATCAGTAATTTGTCAAGGTCCTTCGGGTGGTCAATAAACTGCTCCAAAATGCAAGTCTTGCAAGAATGTGGGTTGGCACATTCATATAGAAAGATAGGACAGTAGAGTTAACTGTATTTTTCCTCTGCAGGTTCTTTTATCTTTTTGCAATTTAGACCAGCGATTTCATCAGTGCAGGTGTGGAAAAGCCTTTCACAGATATAGATTGCAATTCACATACTAAGTATAGGCTTAGAGAGATCCCTGGGGACACTGATTGATTAGGTGATTTGCCTATAATCACATAACTGGTAGGCTTCATTTTTGTTTTTGCATTCCCAGCATCTAACAGTGAATTACACATAGTAGGACTTAATAAATGATAAATTGCTTGAATTATTGGCTCAATAACTGTAGTGAAAGTTCTTAAGGAATCTTTTTTTGTACCAGCCAAATAATTGTTTACGAAAGTGTTGAAGCTAACAACCATGGATAGTAGCTTATCTTCTGGACCCAATTACAATTTCATTTAGAGAGTGAATATGGAAGAAAGAAGTGTCATTCATTCAAAATGTATCAAACACTTAACTGTGTGCAAAGCATTGTGCTATGTGCTGGGGAAAATGCAAAGCTTAGATAAGACATTGTCCATTCAGTCCTTCAACTACATTCAACAAACATTTATTAAACACCTATTGTGTCCAAATCTCTAGACTAAGTACTGGAGAAAATACAAAGATTAGATAAGAAATAGGTCCTACCTTTCCTCACAGAGCTTACAACCTGGAAGGAAGATTATATCAACATGTGGATTAGATAGTCTCAAAGTCCCTTCCAACTGAAATTTATGGTTCTATTATCCTAATAGCCAATATTTCATGGTAAGTGTATTTGAGAGGTGCAAAGCAAAGTTCTGTATGAGGCCCAACAAAGAAGTTCATTACCAACAGGGAGCATCAGGGAAGGTTTTACAGAACAGGTAACATTTGAGTGAATGGGTAAGGATTAAATAGTGAGGAAAGGGAGGACATTGCAGGCATAGGGGACAGTACCAAGCCATGGAATGGGGGAGCTCAAGGCATAGTTGGGGAAAGGGGATCAGGGCGTTGTCCAATTTAGTTGTAGTACAATGTAGAGAATGTTATGAAAATAGGCTAGAAAAGTACAGTGGAATTAGATTATGGAGGATTTTTAATGTCAGGCTTTTGGGGACCAGAATACTAGTAGAACTGGAAAGCTTGGGTTAATCCCCACACTTCCTCACAACCAATGGGACTGTTGTGTCACCAAGAAGCAATGGGACATTTTGAATTAACTTAGCTCCCAGGGGGAATTGATCTAGGACCCAGCTGCCAGAAATCCGAGGAAGGAGGATATAAAGACAGCTCTGGCAGGATCTCCTGAGATTGGGAACTTCCTTGCCAACTGCTTTTAGTCTCCTTGTTGGTAGTTTTTACATGCTTTTATCATACTATGTTGCTTTTTACCACCTTGTGGATTGTTTTGATCCTGGGGGTTGTCAGATCTGTTTTTATTAAACATTATTGTTTATCTGAACCCTGGAGCTCTGAGTGATCCATTGCACCAATATACCACAATCCATGGGGACACTGACTAAGTAGTTGAAACTTGACTGTAAAGTTTCTTCCACCACCATGATCATCAGATGATTCCAATTTCCTAATTATATAGAAGGGGGAATGTCATCCAAGACAATAAAATACCTGTAGAAGCTTTCAAATGTTCATCTATGATCCTATGTCACTCGTTAAGTAAAACAAGGAAAAGAAATGAAAAAGATCTAAAGCATGCAAAGTCTACCATGCTTCTTCTACAAGATGGAAGCATGAAGCATTCTCTGGGAGGTAAACTACAATTGTAGCATATAGCAAAGCTAGAAGTGGCCTTAGAGATCCAAAGTGGCCCAGACCAAGTCTTACCTCCTATTTTATAGTTGCAAAAACTAGGGTCTAGAGAGGGAAGGGGCCTACCCAAGGTCACCAGCTAGCCAACAACACAGCTAGTTGCTGAACTTAGATCAACTAAGGCACTGAAAAGGTAAAGAACTGATCTTGGTTTCCAGGGTCAGCTAAAGACTAGAATCCAGGATTCCCCTCCATTCCAACCAACACATCAAGCAGGACTATATTAGTACCTTCATCTTTAAACAGTGATTTTTGTTCACAAAAATCTAAGACAATCTTACTTTCATAGGCTGTACAGCTGAAAAGAGATCATCTTAGACAAAACCACTCACTTTGCAGATAAAGAAACAGAGGTCCCCAGAGGGTAAAATCACTTGCCTAAAGTCCCATAGGCAGGGAATAGGCAAACTAGGATTGACAGCTGAATCCACTGACTCCAGTGAAAGTTTGCTTTGCCTAAGAACAGCAGCTGTCCCTTCTGATGACTAATTAGGTAACTTCATTCAGGAGAGCCATAGCTTAAAATAAATATGTAAACAAAAAGCCTTGAAGGATGCTTTGCTTTCTCCAATAAGGTAGAAGGTGGCACAGGAATCAGAGGAAGGGATTCTCATCCAACGGGCTAACAGCAGAGCACACTAACAGGCTCACAATCTTTTGGGCTCACAACACTAATGGCAAACATAATCTTGCAGAAAGGCTATCAAATAAAGTTAATAGTTTTAAGAAATGAAAGACTGATTATTGTGTACCTTTCTTCTAGGTGAAGGAGTCTTAACCTAGGATGCATGAACTTTTATCTTCTAATATTCTGATAACTGTATTTCAACATCATCGGTTCCCTTTGTATTCCTATATATTTTATTTTATGCATCTAAAACCAGTATTCTGAGAAAGAATACATAGGCTTCACCAGTCTGCCTAAGGGGATCTTTGACACAAAAATGGTAAAGAACCCCTGTCCTGGATACTTGTTAGCCTCATGGTGCCTCAGAAAAGCTGGGGAATTTGGCATCACAGGTCCTAGGTTTGGTCCTGGCTCTTCCACTTACTACTAGTGTGAACTTAGTCAAATTACTTAACTTTTCTGGACCTCAGTTTCCTCACTAGTAAAATGAAAACGAAGAGGTTGGGTTAGACACCTTTTAAGATCCTTCATAGCTGTAAATCTATGATGACTGTTTACTTTTTTTTTACTCTTATAAATGAAATCTCATAGATTGCGGAGAAGGCTCTCTCCTCAGAGACAGTGATGTCCACTCCACCAGTTTGATGCCTGAACCCCAACAGCAGGATTGATAGCAAGAGAGATCAGCAATTTCGCTGCTCCTCTCCCACCGCCACAATGCCTGGGTTCTGTTCCAATTTAACTGGTAGGGTATTCTGCTGAGGTTTCCCATCAGCTAAAAGCCCCCTTAAATGTGCCTGATCAGACCCCTCTGCAAACCTTTTTTTTTTTTGCAAGATGAGGCAAGGCAAGATGGGGTAAAAGACTCCCCCAAGGTCGCCTATCCACACAGCAGAGTGGAAATAAAAATGGAATTCAAAGGTTCGTAGCTGGTGTTTCAGTGTTTACCAAGGCATCTGATAATCTGAGTCTGTCCTCCCAGATGAAGTAAGTAAACTGAACCAGGAACCAAGAAAGAATATGCCCTTAACATTCTATTTAATTAACATACATGGAGACTGGGAAGGTTCAGAGAAACTAGCAATTCTGAAGTGTAATCCTGAACAGATGGCTGCTCCCTGCATGATGTCTCTGAAGGAGATTTTTTTAAGGTAAATAGAAACAAATGTTTTGGCGCATAATGCAACAAAATATAGAACTCACCATTTTCTAACAGCAGAGAAGAGTGTCTTATTAATCATATTTCTCTGTCAAAAACAAAATAGGTTTTAAAATTCTGATACACTCCCTGTCAATGGAGGCTGTTATAGTATAGTGGAAAGACAGCATATTCTGAAGTCAAAAGACCTGGGTTCAAATCCTACCCCTCAAGTGTACTACCTGTGCTCTCACACAGGAAAAGTCACTTAACCACCCTGGGCCTCAGTTGCTCATCTCTAAAATTAGGAGGTTTGATATGATGGCTTCTAAAGTTGCTTCCAGCTCTGAATCTATGATCAGACAACTGCATCCAAAAGAGCCTATTCTTTGAAATGTGACCTTACGTAAGTCAAGCAATTTTCCAAATGAATAAGAATCTTGTCTTTTTAAGAGAGCAATGTGGACTAATGGGAAAAGCAACAGGTCACAGGGCTTGAGTTTTAACCCCAGCTGTAAACTCAAACAAAAATACCTAACTTTTATGCTTCCCGTATTTTACAATGCTTGTACAAAGGAACAGTATTCAAATATGATATAGAATTTAGAACTAGAAAAGACTTTAAAGATCATCCATTACAATCTCCTTATTTTACAGAGAAAGAAACTGAGGCCCAGGGCGTGTGTTATTTGCCCAAGATAATACATGTATTTTTACATATCTGTGCTCTCTTCTGAAAACCACAGCTCTGTTCCTCCCATCAGCCCTGCACATAAAACTGAGAAAGGCCAAAGGAAAAGAAGAGAATGTAATATACTGCTTGGCCAACAGAAACATAAACTAAAGAACTCAAGGTCAGAGATGCCAGAGTGGCCGGGTGGCCACCTCTCCTTGCTGGGGCCTGTCTTTGAATATACTTCCCCTGCTCCACAAGCCATAAACTAGCTGTAGCAAGATGTAATCAGAGGCCTCTTCCTACACAGAACAGAAAAGCACTGAGAATCCAGGAACTTCTGTCTGCCTAGGGTACCAAGCCAAAAGGAATTAGGTCTAAGATAGAGCACCTGAGTCCTTCATCTGACTGGCTGTACCAGATGCCATGAGTTAAACATCAGGTGGGAACTCTGTCATATTTTCTACACTCCTTTGCACACTTTCAGGGCAGGAAATGAATAAATGAAACTCTATTTTTCCTGGAACTCCTAGATTTGCAGCATGTCTGTGGACTGTCTGTGTGTGGCCTGGGTCTAGGGAGAAATAGCTGATGTTCTAGTACATATTAGTTACACCATCTATGAATTCTATGCATAGCAACAGAATCACTGCTGGCAATATAGTGCCCTACTCCATCAAAAGTCTTCAGCTCTGAGCACCACAAATCCTGCAGACAGTACACAGACATCTAGGTGACACAATACATAGAGGGCTAGGTCTGGAGTCAGAAAGACCTGAATTTGAATCCAGCCTCAGACACTAATTGTATGACCCTGGGCAAGTCACTTAACTTCCATTTGTCTTGGTTTCCTCATATGTACATTGGGGAATAAAAATAATAATGACACCTACCTTCTATGGTTGCTATGAGGATCAAATGAGATAATATTTGCAAAGTGCTTCATAGACCTTAAAGTGCTATATAAATGTTATTGATAATGATGATGACAATGATGACAATGATGATGATGATGATGATGATGATGATGATGATGATGATGATGATGATGATG
>NW_020954571.1:17291460-17351015 GCF_900497805.2 Vombatus ursinus | reverse complement strand
TGATGATGATGATGATGATGATGATGATGATGATGATGATGATGATGCAGCAAATCCAGGAAATGCAGAAAAGACAATGTTCAATCACAGGAGATGCTAGCTTCTAGTGAGAGGAGTCCAATCCACTCTCATTGCCCTTGGCTCTTTATTCCCCCCACCTTTGCTCCCTAGGGGAAAAATCACTTACAGGCTCAATAATACACTGTTAGTTGAGCTCTGAATTGATCCAGTCACTATGAAAAACAATTTGGAACTATGTCCAAAAAGTTATATGAATTTAATGAAATATTATTGGGCCATAATAAATGAAGAATGGTGTCAGAGGAAACTGAGACTTGTATGAACCAATGCAGAGTGAAATGAGCAAATCCGAGAGAACAATTTATACAATAACAACAAAATTATAAAGACAAACAACTTTGAAAGACTAAAAATTCTGATCAACATAATGGCCAACCACAATTTCAGAAGACTGATGATAAAGCATGCTACCCACCTCCTAACAGAAAGGTGATGGATTCAGGGTGCAGAATGAGACACATCTTCTTTGGATATGACCCCTGAAGGAATTTATTTTTCTTGACTATGCATATTTGTTAAGAAGGTTTTGGTTTTGTTTTTCTAGTGTTAGTGCAGAGATAGGTAGATATTTGTTTATTAAAAAATAAGAGTTTTTCTTAAAAGAAAAATAAATTCAAGCTTAGGTCTGGTTCATAACTAAGGTCTTCATAAAAAGGAGTAGAAAGATGCTTAGTATATGTATAGTATAGATCAGCTATTCATTTCCTCCGAGAGAAAGAAATGCTTAAAACCTTAAAGACTCGTAAGCATATCCTGACATAGACTTAAGACATGACACAGTGAAATATAACTGTCATTATACTTTCCCAAAAGGTTGATTGTTAAAACATGAGACAATATGGCAGGGGCTGTGTGGAATGATTATTTCCCCTTTCCCACACTCTGCACTGTTTGAACCATTCCCTCAAAGTCCCTGTCTTCTGGCAAAACAGGCCAGGGCTTCGGGCTCACTCTCCTGTTAGGGGTCACCTTCTCCTCTAACAAACATTGTATGATTGTGGTGGAATACTACCGTACTATAAGAAATGACAAGGAGGATGGGATGGGTTCAGAAAAACCTGGGAAGATTTATATGAGCTGATGCAAAGTGAAGTGAACAGAATGAAAAACTACCAAAGTAAGCATGGGGACTTCCTGGGACCCCTTGATCTTTTACTGGGGAACACAGTCAGGTTAACAGTCAACAAAGGCACCTTTTGTTCAGACAGGAAATAATAAATAGAGGATCCAGGATTCAAATCCAAGTTGCCTCATTCCAAATCTGGTATTCTTTCTACTGTATCATGGTTTCCCTTTCAATCTCCCTAGACTTCAGTAATCTGAAGGAATTTAGGAGTTGATATCAGCTGGTTTTGGATTTGGGATTTATTCTTGCTTAGGGCTTAGTTTGGACCCTGCCCCATCTTCCTCAGAAAGGGACTACCCCTCCCTCTCTCCAACTTGTCCAAATCACCAATACAGAAATTTTGCCTTCTTATCCCATCCAAAAGGGAATTCCAGGGTTGATTCATAGCTGGACCCTGCTCTCTCTTTCTGTTCTAGGTTCAATGATGTCGATTGTGTTTATTAATAACACCCTCCCCTTCCTATATTCTGAATTTTCACTTCTCTAATCAGCTCTCCATGACATGGAGAAATAGTACCCTTTTTTTCCTTCAAGTAAAAGTTCATGCCCTACTCAGTTTATGGTTAAGAGGTCCTGCCTGTAAACTTCCAACTTACCAACAGGATTTCCTTATAAAAAAAAGAATGAGAGAGCTCTTCTACTTCATTCAGTGAGCTCCTTCCTTTCTCATAACAATCATTACAATTAGATGAAAAAAGTCAGACCTCCTTCTCTACTCTCCCACCCCATCTCCACCCCTGAACGTTCCAAATCCTAGTAAATATAACAGGATACGCTTTCCACCCACACACACAGGGTTATTCACAAAGCATATCTGTCTATCAGTCTGTATGAATACTTTTAAGATCTGTGATTTTTAATCAATATAGGGAATCCCCAGTGTGGAAAGTCTCTCTCCAATTGCAGATCATTAATTACAAGGATTTATAACCTAGTTTTAAAAAAAGATGAAGATACACAGAAAAGACCTGAGACTCACAGAGGTTAAGTGAATTGGGCCTCATCAAACAAGTAGAGCCAATGGCCTTATTTGAACCCCAGGTTCTCTCTCCACTACATCACATTACCTCTTTTGATTGTTCCTTGTTTTTTCCAAGAGCTTACTAACTGAATTATGCTCACATTTCTATAGTGCTTTCAGTTTTACAAAACATTTTCCTCACAACTTTTTGAGGAAATTAAAAGTATCATTGTCTCTGTTTTACAGATGAGACAACTGAAGCTGAAAGAGGTTGTATGAGTCACCCATGGTTAAATAGCTAGAAAGTGTCTGGTTTTGGATTTGACCTCAGGTCTCCTAACTATAAGTGCACTCATTTCAACTATGCTAATTTCATCAACACTAGGCTGAATGCAAGCCATTTTTAGGAGGGGGTAGTCATTATTACTCATAATTGTTATTTAATTTTCTTAGTTCAAATTAGTCAACTGTAAACTTGTAGCAGCACAGGTCATTTTGACTAAGTTCATTATAGTCATCCATTGTTGAAATCTAAGTCTCATAGTCCTATGAGAAGTTTGGCATCCAACAATATATCCAATAGCATTTAGTGTTTTATCAGTCTTGTTGTAAGTAGTTTGCCATATTTACCACTGATTATATGTGGAATAGAGGAGAATGTAAGGGTGATTGTAAGAGGGTTTACTGAAGGTGAATTTGGGCTGTAATAAAATTAATTTAATTAATTAATGTAATTTAGCTTTTAATAACAACTGACTAGAGATAGCTGCTTAGGGTATAACATATAAATAAAGATTTCTGGAAGGGACACTTTTTAATATTAATTTTTATAAATGCGCATCATTTTAATGCCAGAAATCCCACTTCTTATGATACATAAGTTTCACTTTGTGATCAAGTACTGTACAAATTTGAGTTATTATTATTATCAGTGGAATGACTCCTCTCTGAGCTTTCCTTCCCAACTTACACTGGATTAGAAGATTAGGGTCCAAAAGGGCAACGATTATGTCTCTCCTTGGAATTCTAGGAATAACCCTGAAAAGTTGAGTTTTCCAGTACTGTTATTGATAAGTCCCTATCCAATATGTAACCCACTATCTGTCAATCAGTTGACATCACTTTGCATTTACAAAATGGCAACATTATATCAAATGAGGTAATATCTACAAAGTATTTAGCACAGTGCCTATCACATAGTAGGTGCTATATAAATACTTATTCCCACCCTTATTCCTTACTACTGAGAACATATAACAAGAATTGTAATTAGAAAACAAGCAATCCCTCCCTCAAACATAGGGGTACACTCTCTCCTTACACACAAAGTCCCTGGGGAGAGTGGGCCCAAACTTAAATGTGCCAAGATAGTCAAGCACTCATGATAACACATTGAATCAAGAGATACCTCATGACTACTGGCTCTGGGAAAGCCAGAAAAAGAAAGAAATATAGTCTGCTTGAAATCTTTTATAGGCACATTCTGTTCCAGTTTTCCCTCCCCTGATTCACCAGTCCTTCTGGATCTGAAGCCAGTTGGAAGGCCTTTCTTCATCACATTCTAGCTTTCTCTCATGGACAGAAACAGGCTGCCTAAAGTTCTGTATGTTGGATTGGAACCAGGGAGTGAATATCTTCATGTGCTCCATCTAACCCACCAGGAAGGGCAAATCCAAGTATGTTCTAAGGACCAGGACCTCTTGTTACAGCAATAATCATTATGATTACTATTTAAACTCTTCACTTGGAAGTAGCTTGTGTAAAGAGCATACTGTCCTGGAAAGAATAGTGGACTTGGAGACAGGAGATGTTGGTTCTAATTCAATGTTGATACTTACCAGCTGTGTGACCATCAACAAGTCATTTCATTTTTCCAGGCCTCACTTTCATCATCTGTAAAATGAAGACATTGACCTAAATAATATCTAAGGTCTTTTCCATTTCAAAAATCTTACAGTCTTATGATCCTAAGTCTCATGTGTGGCAGGAAAGCCTCAAAGCCTACAGTGAATAGTAATACAAAGGAGGTACAACTACCAAATCTTGCTTGACCCAGCTCTAAATCTAATTAAGAGTGTAGGAAAGCCAATTTATTTAAGGATGCTTGAGGGAGCAGGAAGTACTAGCTTTATCATGAACAGGAGGGATAGTATGGGGGTGATACGACATCCTGGATCCCCTTCTGGAGCATCGATTTGTCACATGTGACACACAGTGGCTGTACTGAACAACTCTTATCTAGAAACAACATCTTTGAATCAAAGCATGATAGCCTACCAGTCCTGTCCTGAGATAGCTGAGTGGATATATACATAACTACCCCAGTTGCCAAGATAATGCCTATTTTTACTTCCCCATTTGCTTTCACTCATCAGCCAGAGATATTTTTTTTTCTGTGTTGAGTCCTCCCCCCCCCCACCATGTCTCTATTAATAGGGGGGGAGGAGCAAGAAGTGTAAATAGCAATTCTTAGAGCAGGATGGTGAGGGGAGAGGTATGGGGAAGACCTGAAGGAGAGATCTCTTTAGAGTGCAAGGTCTTATGGGACAGAGATCCAGGGTTACTGCCTTAGAAGGAAAGAAGGCAACAGGACACCCTGAGGCCACTTCCAAGGAGGCTACCACTGGTGGAGGGACCAGGGTAGGACCAGACAGGTGAAGGAGTTCATCTGTAGTGTCAAAAGGCCTTGAAATTCCACTTCAGTTAGTGTGTAGAACTAAATTTCACCTTCATTATGGTTGAAGTGCAAAAGGCAGTCCTCCCAAGTTTGGTATAGTTGTGCCCAGGATACATCCCCGAGAGAGCCCAGCCCATGACACCATTCTCCCTAACCCCTAGGAAGTCTATGGGGGTAGCAATAGGACAAGTGGAAGGGACAAAAGCCAGGGAGAGTAGAGCTGTGGTTATCTCCCCTGACTTAGAGACGCAAAAATGAGCCCGTTGTGTGTTGAGACAGTCAACAAGCTGTAGGAGAGCAGCTTAACAATTATAAAACCAACAGGAGATGGCAGCCCAGGTATGGGCAAGGGTTTGGCAGCACCGATACTGAAGAACACAGGGCCTATTACATATGGCCAGTAGAAGACCATGAGGCACAGGGGGACCATTTCAGGTAGAAAAATAATCACCCTGAATTCAGAGCACCCTGAAGAAAAACTGGTTTTTTTTTTCATTATAGTTATGGCTCCAGAGAGAGCTCTATTAATAATCTCCATGACCCTGTTAGTTTAATGAAACCAGAATAACTGATTTGCTAGAAAGATCTGTCCATGTCTTACTATGCTTCTAGCCCGGTACAATTTGGGATGGTTATTTTTAAATCTAACTTTATTGTTTGGATTACACATTGTTATGGAGTGTAAGTGTGATATAGAAGACAGTGCCAGGTATTTGGAGGAAGGATACCAATACCCACATTCACTGACTAAAGGACCAAAGAACTGTGGGCAATCCACTTATTATTTCAGAGCTTCTATTTCTTTATCTGTAAAATGAGAATAAAAATACTTTTAACTTCATCCCTTGGCTCCCTGCATTCTCTCTGGCTATCCTCCGTGCCTGGAAATGCTCTCCCTTCTCCACTCCAACTGCTGACCTCTCTGGCTTTCTTTAAGTTCCAACTAAAACCCACCTCCTACAATTCCAGTACCTTCTCTCTGTTAATCATTTCCTCTTTATCCTATATGTAATTTGCTTCGTATTTATTTGTTTGCATATTGTCTCCCCCATTAGACTGTAAGCCCCTTGAGATCAGAGACTTGTCTTTTGCCTCTTTTTGTATCCCCAGAATTTAGCACAATGCCTGGCATGTAGTTTGTATTTAATAAACGTTAATTGTATTGTATTTACCTACTTTATACAGGACACTCAAGATCAACTAAAATTCACCTTTGGGGCCCTGAATACAATAGAAACTGCTAACTGTGACTAGTGAATTCATGAAATTTAATAGCAGATTAACAAAGAAATGATATCATTCAAAGTGTGCATTCTTTTTTCCATGTTCTCTTTTTAAAAAATATTCTTGAGATCTTTTGCTTTTACATCATCTACATTTCCCAATATACTCCTCCCCCTCTCAAATACCCATCTTTATAACAAAAAATAAAAGGAGAGAAGGAAAAATAGTTCAATAAGATTAACCAATGCATTGGCCAAGTCTGGCATTATGTATAGTGTTCCACACGTATAGTGCCCTACCTCCGCAAAAAGGAAAAGGAGACCCATTCTCATCTCTTCTTTGGGATCAAACTTGGTTATAATATTTTCTCAGAATTGTTTGAATTGTTTTGCTATAGTTCTTTCCACTTACATTGTTGTTGATAATTGTGTATGTTGTTCTCTTAGCTCTTATTTCATTCATATCAATTCCTATGTCTTCCTATGCTCTTCTGTCTTTGTCATGTTATTCATGTTTTAAAGCACAGAAATATTCCATTACATTTATATACCACAACTTATTTAGACATTCTCCAAATGTTTAGCATCTACTTTGTTTCTAATTCTTTGCTACTACAAAAAGTGCTACTAGAAATATTTTGGCATATATGGGAACTTTCTTTTTATTTCTGTATGCCCAGCAATTGGATCTGAGTTTGTGCATTCTTACCTGGCTTAGTTATGATCGGTATATTCACAGGTGCAAAGAGTTTTCTTACCACAAACTGGTACATTTTTTAGACAGTACCAGGGTAGTGTATATATTCCCAATATAAAGAATATGAGCCCTAGGGAACAATGGTTGCTCAAGTCAGTCAGCAGTCCTGGGGAAAGCTGACCAGTTCTGTGTTCGACAGGGGTTGCACCATAACCCAAAATCAAGACAAGCGTGGTTCCATGGGTGACCACACGGCCACTTGGCACTTGCATCCTTGATGTATCTTCTGTTTGAATAGCAATAAATTTTGAGTTACGTAAATTCATTGAGTGTGAGTTATGCCCTTTTCCCATGAATCCTTAAATAAATTGTTACATACACTAACTCACAGAACTAATGTGTGGGAAGCACTGCATAAATGTGGATTGTTCCTTCATCAACCCACAATTAAAGGACAGATGCCTCTATAAAGTCTTAGCAGTATACATAAAATCCACCATCAATCAATCAGTCGATTGATAATCCCTTGGTTTTATTTATAGCAAGAATTTCAAGAATGTCTAGTTCCTTTAGTAATATAGTTACTCACTGCTAATCCTGAATCACCTTCTGAAATTGTGCTCTGTACTGTTTTAGTGTTAGCTCCTGTTCCAAATCTTTTCTCCTCACGTTCCTACTCCAATCATGGAGTTAGCATAAGAAGTTCTAGGTTCAAACCCTGCCTCTGTCATTTATTACTTCTGTAACCTTGGATAAGTCACTTAATCTCCGCAGGCTCCAGTTTCCTCATTTGTAAAACGAAAGGGTTGAACTAGATGGCCTCTGATTGTCCCTCCTAGCTCTCAATCTGAGCCTGTGATTCTATGATGAAATTCTTATCTATGGATTACCCATGACTAAATTAATGTTTACAGACCACATAAGCACTGATTCTTAACATCTTCAGCCACCTTATCGTTCTATGATCACTGCAGAATTGGAGTCCACACAAGGATGAGGGCCATTTTGTATAGTTTTTCCCTTTTGGGGGGCAGAGGGGGAACTCTATAGCAAAAGAATTCATCACCAAAAGAGCCTCTCCACCTTAGTCAGACACAGTTTGTTTCTGGGACTATATTGGACCATATTTTCCACCATGGTAGAACTAGAGCTTGGGTTCTATTGCCATAGCCTTGGAGATCCCCAGTCCACCTTCTTGATATAATGAGACGCTGAAAAAAGGACTTTACCTCAGCATTACGAGATTAAAATTCAGCTTGCTAACTTCCACATTGTTCCTATTGTTGTAAGAGAAGGAAAAAAGTGAGAAGCTACACAGCCTAGTCAACAGAGTACTATTCAGGAATCAATCATTAACATTAAGCACCTACTCTGTGCCAGGCACTGTGTTAGGTACAGGATATACAAATACAAAATTAAGATAGGCCCTACCTTTGTGGAGCATAATTGTATTCTACTGAGAGGGTAAAATATGGAGGCCCTAGTTTAAATCTCACCTCAGACGTTTACTTTCTGTGTACTTATGGACAAATCACTTAACTACTCTAGACCTTAAGTAAGTGTCCAAGATTTTTCTACTAAGTGATGTCAGTGGAAGAAATCACAGATCCTTGACATATTGACATAATATGAAAAATAATGAGATTTTTATATATGTATATGCAATAAACATTATATAAATATGAGCCATACTTTGGTTCTGAACAAAATTAAATTAGAGCTTATATTTCCTGGACTCATAGTAGAATTCCAAGTTTTAAAATATAGACACAGTATATATATTTTGTCTCTATCAATGTAGTATATTACAAACAAACAAAAATATAGTATATTACAAAAAATATTACAAACTTAACAAAAAGTGTGTTATAAAATGGAGGAAGAGAAAGTGATGTGATGTGAAGATTGTTTAAAGGACATTCATGAAAAATGTACCAGACCTTTTCTTTTATTCAGATCGAAGAAGATATTAACAGAAGTCAGAAATAATTATGGGAATCATTTTTTAAGTAAGAAAGGTGTCAAGAAAACAAAAAAATAAGCTCACCTAAAAGTTAAATCCTTTGGGGGAACGGGGACACCTGAGTTGTCAAGTAAATTATGGGACATTTAATAGGGGATGGCCAGGTCTCCTACCTTTCACAGGTGAAAGGCAGCCATAGGACTCCCAGGGGCAAGACCATTTTTCTTTTATGGCTTTTTTTTTATGTTCTCACACTTCCTCACACTGAATCTCTTTCTTAGGAAGAATACCAAACATCAAAGTCCATTCTGTAGCATTTACTTTATGAGAAATATAAATGTATGCGGTTTTTCTACCCAAAATCTCAGCAAAAACATTTGGGTTTTCTTTAAGCAAAGGATTATGGGTTCATTGCTCTTTTTTAACCCAATCCATATATAAAAATGTATGTCACACTTATTAATTACATATATAAACTGTTTGACACAGGATATTGCAAAACAAGACCCAAGGGAAAGATGACTACTCTTTGTTACCTTAAAATTCAGACTGCTTGGAATGCAATTGGTCTATCCATCTATTTGTAGATTTCTCTGACATCCATCAGTATGTTATCTTTCCCACAGAAAGGGTAGGGCCCAGATTGTGGACCACAGCTGGGAGTCTTCAAGTTGTGGTTTCCTCAAACAATCCATACAAGCCACAGAGTTCAGCCAGCTGGACATTAGAGACATTGCCTTTTCTTCAGAAATTGGAACAAGGAATAAAAACTGAGCAGTGGGCACCAGATGGTGATGATGATGGTGATGATCAGCAACCTCACCCACATGAGAATGACTTTCCTGTGGACTATTAATTCATTCTTAAATGACTGATGAGATTGAGCTGGACCAGCTAATTTCTCCACAATTTGTAGAACTACTTCCTCATTTGTGATTTTCAACTTTCCATTTTCTATCATTCCCTTCTAATTGCCATTTTTCACTGCCATTATGTCAAAAATTGTAGGTTAAAATTTTGCCCCTGTGTGTCTTAGTGTTTCTATGCAGAGTGGTCCTGAGCTATAGTCCCCCATGTGGCACACTTATTCAACATGGTAAAGGATTTGGGAATATGACCGTGGATACAGCCTCCACTGAAAAAGATCAAAAACCCTCCATACCAAAGTAGATGGTCTTTGTGAAGCCCTAAGGTCAAAATAATTTATCATCTGGTGGACAACTTAGTGTTAAGCTGCTCTGAACTCAGCCAAACTGTTCTTGGTGTGATGAGTCTCTACTTGAGTTCATCCTTAAAGCCTTTTAAGCTTTTCAGGACTTGCCAGAACTTATGTTCTTTTGGTACTATCTTAACTGATACTACTTGTGTGACTTTGGGCAAGTCACTTCACATCCCTACTCCTGATTCCTCAATGTAGAATAAAGGGATTGAACTAGATGGCCTCTGAGGTATCTACCAACATTATGGGACTATAATCCTATGGAACCCTATGAACCCAGACTCACCTTCCATAATATAGTGAGGCAACAGGGTAGAAATTTAGTGGAAATGACTTAGTATTCTCAAAGGTTGAAACTTTTTGGGTCCTGTTAAGTATGTTTCTTGGCTCAGTTTAGAGAATAGTGCTTGTATAGCGGGGAAGGGAAAGGGGAGAGAAGGGAGGAAGCATTTATATAGCACATATATAGCACAGCTAGGCACTGTGTTAAGTGCTTTACAAATAATATCACATTTGATCCTCACAATAATCCTAGAACTTAGATGCTGTTAGTGTCCCCATTTTACAGTTGAGAAAACTAAAGAAAATAGAATGTTAAGTGACTTGTCCAGGGTCACATGCCTAGGAAATACCTGAAGCTAGATTTGAATTCATGTTTTCCTGACTCTATATCAAGCACTCTAGCCACTGGAATCTACAGTAGTGTGTTATCTGTATGTTTCTGGTCATTAAAGAAAAATATAGTGGTAATTTATTTTGGTTTCTATTTTCCCCCTCAAAATTATAGCCTCTTAGGCAAGAGTTCTTAACCTGGCGTTCATGAACTTGTGTTATAGACAGATAGATAACTATTACAAGATAATTGGCTTCCTTTTTCATTCTATATATATTATTTTATTTAAACTGTTATTCTAAAAATGGATCCATAGGCTTTCCTAGACTTCCAAATGGGTCTATGACCCACAAAAAAAAAATTTAAGACCACTAATCTAAAACCTCATGGTGAAGGAACACTCCATACATTACTCTCAATTCAGCATTTATTCAACATCTACTACACAGGAGACCCTGTGCTAGACCCTGGGGAAGATACAAAGATTAAATAAGACACAATTCCTGACTTCCTGAAGTTTATCTTGTAGTAGAGGGAGGCAATCAACACAAAAACAACTATAGCACAAAATAGAATGTAGCTAGCATATAGGAAAGATGTACTCAAAATGCAAATGCACAGTTTAAGGGAGGAAAAACTATTTCCTATTGGAAGTCTCACATATGGCTTCTGAAGGAATTGACATTTGCTCTGAGTCTTTGATAATGAAGGCGGTATTTCAGGCAGCAGAAGAATCAAAAGCAAGGGTGGAGAAGGTAGGTGAAAAATGCAGGAAGTAGATAGCAGATAAGTACTCTAGTTTGGCTATACAACAGAATACATAAGAGTAAAGCATGAGATAAATCTGGAGAGATAGCTTAGACCTGGATTGAGAATGGCCTTACAGGGGTGGGGAACCTGCAGACTCGAGGCCACATGTGGCCTTCTAGGTCCTCAGGTGCGGCCTTTTGACTGAGTCCAAGTTTTATAGAACCAATCCTTTTATTAAGGGGATTTGTTCTGTGAAGTTTGGATTCAGTCAAAGGGCTGCACTTGAGGACCTAGAGGGCCACATGTGGCCTCGAGGCCACAGGTTCCTCACCCCTGAGTCAGACTAAGTAGTTTAGATTTTCTTCAGCAGGTAGCTGGTAGTCATTAAAATATTTTGAGCAGGGAAGTAAGATGATCAAATCCAATAAAACAATAATAATAACCAAAGGTAACATTCAACAAAAAAGCAGATATTTTTCCCACCTGTGTAATAGTCTGCAGAACATTAACTATAAAAGTATCATAGCAGGATATTAAGTTAGCCCAGGAACATTTTTATTTAAACATCATAAAAAATATGAAAAGAGTGAGATAGTTGTTAATAATAGTAATGACAATAACAACAACAATAAACCTCACTAATTTAAAAACAATTTCGTCTGGTACTACAAACCAGACTATCTCCTATTCAGAATTCTCCCATACCCACTGTCCAGTCATAATTGGTCTTAGGTGTAATTATCTTCCATTATGTTAAATTCGAATCAATTGCATAAACATGTATCAAATGTCAGTCATGTACAAGACATTGTGCTAGGCCTTGGAATATAAAGATAGCTATGACACAGTTCCTGCTCTCAACTCTCTTACAATTTAATAGCGGATATGGCATATATTCAACTAAACATAAGAGAATGTAACAGGGGCAAAGGAAATATCTAAGAAAATTCCCTAAGAAAAGAATTAGAAAAGACTGAGTATTAAAGTATTTTCTCCATATTGTTTGTGGATATTTTGGAGTTCTCTACACTAAGTGGGTGTTCAATGAATATTTTCTGACTAATTGGTTGGTTGTTCTCCAGCTTGGTTGGATGGTGAATACCATCATTCATCTGGAGTTAACTCTGATCTCATTTTCCTAAGATAGTGGAATGTCTAATAACCTATGGATACTGGCAAAGTTTTAATAGAAGTTAACAGGTTCCAGATTCTCTCTCTCCTCTGCCAGCTAAAGAGTTCATTTTCCAGGCCTTTCTCCAATAACTAGACCATGAGTTTAAGATTGCACGAAACCCACACCTAAGTTAAGCCTTGAGTATTAACAGCTATGTATGTCACTCATATAAGCAACATTCCTCTAACTTGCACTCTACAAGCCTAAGCCCTGGGAACAATGTCACTGGGATAATACTCGGCAATTTAGAGATTATTATTGCAAACTGCCAGTAATGTCTACGCTCAAGAAAGCCTTCTTAAAAACAAAACAACAAAAAAAAACCCACTAAGCTTGGAGCCCTGCTTCTGAGGCCAATGATAAAATATAAGGGAAGGAAAATTGTCGGTAGAGCCAGACAACCTAGGTTTGACTCCTGGCTCTGCTACTTTTTTACTATGTTACCTTGGACAAGTCATTTTTATTCTTTTTGCCAGTTTCCTCATTTATAAAATAAAGGGAATGGACTAAGTCATTTTTAATGTCCTTTCTAGCTCTAAGTTCCATAAGGTCTATATATCAAATATATGTCCAAAAATCCAATCAGTTGCTAAATACTGTCATTTCTACCTTCACAAAATCTCTTGCATTTTCCCTCTTCTCACTGCTCACACTGTTACCTGTGTGATTGGCTCAGGCACTCACCTGGACAATTAGGAGGTAACCACCTTCTAACTGGCCTCCTTACTTCATTTCTCCTAACTCCAATCCCTCCTCCTACAGCTGCCAAGTGATTTTCCTTAATTTCAGATCTGACCATGTCACCGCCCTATTCAATAAAAATTGACTGGTTTCCTATGACCTGAGTGTAGCACATGCTCTAGAGATATTGTCTTAACCCTCACTCCCATTGGCAGGTTGGGTCCCCAGAGTTCAACTGGTTTCTACATCCCGTCAAGTTAACTCTAGTGAGTTAGAGGGAATAGGGTTCCCAATGCTATAGTTCACAAGCCCCCACTGGTATGTTTCCTCTAAAAATTATCAATTGATATCAATTAGTCAGCCAAATTTAATTAACTTTTTGTATTCATTAGGGTGGTACAAAGCAACCCTCTAAACATCTGCAGAACATTCTCCCATAAGTACAGAGACCATGGGAAAGTAGATTCCACTTGACAGCATATATGGCAAGTGGGATAAGTCTCAGCTCCTAGTTACTGGAAGCCCTTTTATCCTCTTCATGGGACACTCATGAAGTTCCTCTTCAGGCAATAAACACCTTCTTAGATATGCTATAGCTTTGCTACTGGACTTCTTATAGGGCCTTGAAACTTCCTTTCCTTAGCATATTTAATCTGTACTCAAATGGAGCACACATTGCCATCAGCTGTTGCTCACCCAGGAATACTGCTAGCCAGCAAGCAAAAAATTGCAAACCCTATAGTCCTCCAAAGTTCAAGAGATATTTCTCCAGTAAGGAAGAACAGGATATGGAGACTGAGGCTAGCTGAGACCAACACAATCTACCGAACCACCACCTCCCCAAGCGACTTCTTGTAAAAGAGCCTGGCTGAAGGTAACAACCTCTAAACTTCTAGTTCTAAATTGGCTCATGTTTTATAGAACACTCACACATCATGACCAAGTCTCATGAATGATAATTCCCATGCCAATATACTTGACAAGTGGCCAACCAGCTGTTACTTGAATCTTTCTAATGAAAGGGATCTTAATATTTTTGGAAGCAGCCCATTCCACTTCTGGATAGTTTTGGGGGGAGACGCTATAGAACAATGGGGGAAAATGCTGGATTTGGAGTCAGAGGACCAGTGTTAGAATCCCAGATCGGCTGCTTACTTGTCTGTGGAACCTTCGACAAGCCATTTAACCTACATAGGCTTGTTTCCTCATTTAAAAAATGAAAGGGGGAGGGCAGCTAGGTGGCACAGTGGATAGAGCACTGGTCCTGGAGTCAGGAGGACCTGAGTTCAAATGTGGCCTCAGACACTTAACACTTACTAGCTGTGTGACCCTGGGCAAGTCACTTAACCCCAACTGCCTAAGCAAAAAAAAATAGAGAGAGGGAGAGAGAGAGAGAGGATTGGACTTAGGAACTTCTATGGTTCCTTCCACCTGTAAAGCAATGATACTATGATCTATGACCCTTTAATTATTAGGAAATTTTGTCTTAACTATTATTAACTAGAATTAAGCCTAAATTTACCCTCTTGTAACTCCCCTCTCCCCCCATCATTGCCCCTTGTTTGGCCCTCTGGTGGTCAAACAAAACAAGTCTAGGTTCTCTTCTATGAGACAGCCCTTTAAATGTTTGAAAATAGTAATAATACCTCCACATCTCCTGTTCTCTTCTCCGTGCCAAACACTGGATTCTCACATAGCATGACTTCATGTATTGTTATTCAGTCATTCAATCATGTCCGAAGCTTCATGACCCCATGGACCATAGCACACCAGGCCCTTCTATACTCCACTATCTCTTGGAGTCTGTCCAAGTTCATGTTCATTGTTTCTATGACACTCTCTGACTTATTCTCTTCCATCCTCTTTTCCTTTTGCCTTCAGTCTTTCCCAACATCAGGGTCTTTTCCAATGAGTCCTGTCTCCTTATTATGTGGCCAAAGTATTTAAGCTTCAGCTTCAGTATTTGACCTTTCAGTGAACAGCCTGAATTAATTTCTTTAAGTATTAACTGATTTGATCTCCTTGCTATCCAAGGAACTCTCAAAAATCTTCTCTAGCACCATAATTTAAAATGCTAAAGTCTTAATCAATACACGTAGAGACAAAGTTAATTCTACCAGCCACAAGTTGGCTCAGTAGCTCATTGATATACTGGGAGTGTGGGGAGTCAACTCAAGCCACACCCCTCAACAGTTCCACCAGTGTCCTGGCCCACATTCACAATCCCAACTTCCTCCTCTGGACAGTCTCCAATTTATCAATAACCTTCTTAAAATGTAATGCCCAAAACTGAATATAGTACTCTAAATGCCTTCTGACCAAGATGAATGCATTGGCACCCACGAATTCTAGAGACCCAGAGTGTCCTCTGCACTAGTTACCTTCTCTTTTAAATAGTAGATTGCCATTCCAGAAGAAAGATAGGAAAACTCATTGGTCATAGTTATTCATTTTACCTGGAATGTTTGCTTGCTACTGAACAAGCCCAAACATCTCCACCTTTATTTTTTCTATGACATGTAGTTGTTTGTCCATTGTGGGGCATACCAGAATCTCTAAGGCTGCAGAAGCTCCAGGTGTGCTTATTCCAGCACTATGTCCCTTTCAGCAAGCCAGATAGTGAGTGTCAACAACTTGGTTCCCCTTAATATAGATAATGAATCCCCTGAAGTAGCTGTCTTTATTCGAATTCACACAATATATTTCCATTGGTCTAGGACCAATTACCATCTTCATATAATTATAACTTTGAATAGGGTGAATTCAAATGCAACTATGGTTATACCTTCCACATGGAGGGGATTAGAGGCATGCTACCCCCACAATCTGGAAAATCCACATAAAATTTTTTAGCTCTCCCTTCAAACCAGAGAAGAAGTCTGAATTGTTTTTCTTTCTTTTATGGGTGTTTACAGTACCTTATTGTAAAATTTGGGTTAAGTATTTGGTGACAGGCTCTGTGTTTTCTACTAGGCCTTCGCAGGTTGTCTGTGGCTTCCATAAAACTCCTCCAAAAAATTCCCGTTTAATTTCTTATGCTGACCCAAGGTACATTGAAATTGCAATGAGGAAAGTCATGACGTAGAAGGGATAACTTTACTTCAGGGGGATTCATTATTTATATTAATGGGAACCTGGCTACATTAATTACCTACTGAGTATGGGCTGAGCATGTTGTTGAAATACTCTAGGGATACAGAAGAGAGTGGAAGGAGCAAGAAAGGTGTGAGGTGTGAACCATGAGAAAATACGCATGTACGACAACATGGAACAGATGCCAGGAGGAGGAAACTATGCCTGTTACACCAATTAGCCTCCAATGTCTGTTCCGCTCTTGGATCTGTGCCATTGTTCCAGCCAATCTTCTTCAGGCCCCTGAGACGTTCCCCCACCCAGCCCATCCTTTCACAAATAATGATAATAATAATAATGATAATGCTCTCAAGATCAGTTGGGTGATGATTACAACCCATTATCTGTCTGCTATGCTGAAAGGGATACATGGCAGTATGGAGAAATTTTTCATGTTTGTTTGTGTGTTGTTAAAAAAAAATCCAAGATTCTAAAGCTTGGCATCTCTACTATGTTGCAAAATCAAAGTCAGGCCACATTCCTTTTACAATATTTGCCTGTTTTATTTACAGAGGTGCTACAGTTCTGAAGCAAAAGTCACATGAAACACAAAAGATTCATTCTTCTTTTAAAAGGCTGAGAAAGGGGACAGAGAGCAAGGTGGACATGGAGGACAGGGAATGGGAGCCACATCACAGCAGAACGGTTGCACACAGAGTCAAGGAGTGAAGCAAATTATAACATTTTTCTCCTTTGCCACCTGGTAAGGTTTCTACCCCCTGCCACTTTACCATCTGTAATTTTCCCTGTGCTAAATTCCTATTGCCCTGTCCATCATTCAAGAACATTGCTGCCTCTTCACCCAACCCTCTCTCCTCTCATTCTGTTTCCAAACTCAATGGAACTGAAGTTTTCAGATCCACTCCATTAATAGCTAAAAACCACCTATTCTCAATTTCTAGTAGTTACCTTTACCTTAGTGAGGGTTAGCCATAGAAGTAAGGCATGGCACTTGTTTTGGACTCAATTCAACAGTGGTCTGGAAAAAGGTTTGGGAAATTAAGAGTATAGCAACTTTTGGCTCAACCTCATGAGAGAGAAGTGGGATAATGTCAGGGGAAAGAGCAATATTTATATGTTATCACCATGAAACTTGGGCCAAGAACTGAACAGAAGCAGGAGAATGGGCTGGATCACCTTTGCAAAACTACGAAGCACTATTAATGACCCCAAGCTTCTCCCTGAAACAAAGGCCCATCCTTTTTAACACCAATATATTCCCAGAGATGACACATGGCTGTGAGTAGTGGATTACAAATTGATATTAAGAATCACCCAGAGGGCAAAGAGGAGGTGGATGGTGGAAGTGAACAGGTTGTAACACATTACCAACAAAGAGTTGTACTGGATAAGTGCTATAAGGAAAGTGATGAGACAGGTATGATGAGGGGGGAAAGTTGTACTACTCACAAAGTAAGAGCAAGGCGTAATCAATAAAAACCCTGAATGCTCTGTTGGTTTCCACACAATACCCAGAGATCCAGAATCAAGCCCCCCAGCACAGGGGGTAGACCCCTTAGAAGATGTACAGGGCATGAATTCATATTCATATTCACCCAGAATAGGCAGACACAGATGTATTGTGATCTGCATCACTAAAAGGAGTACCCAGGGCAATGAGATCAAAGATTTATCAGAGAGGATCAAAGTATCATGAAACCCCAGAAACTACAGAACACCAAATATAATTACTATAACTATGCATTGCAACCTAGACTTGCCTCAAGGTAACCATAGAGATTCAGATGCTTTCCCAGGATCAGATTGGCCACTGAGGTCATGATCTGTGTGAAAGTTTCTGGGATGGTGCAGAATATTCTGGGGAAAGGGGAGGAGAGGGAGGGAGGGAAGGAGAGACAGAGAGAGAGAGAGACAGAGAGAGAGAGACAGAGAGATTGAGTTGCACAAGCACCTGAGAGACCCCGAAAGAAGGAGGAGAGAACTACATGATCTAGGAGTAGTCAGCTCACATCTTCCATCTTGAATCCATGTGGACTCTTGCAGAGTCTAACACTTAGCACAAGATTGGTGCTTCTCTGCTCTCAGACAGTGACTGCCACCCATTTTAACAATGTGGCTAAAAATGACTGGGACAAGTGGTCTAGTAGACTAGGTTGGGTGAGTTGACCCCGGCTACCCTGCAAATTCCTCTCATTGCCCCGACTCATGCAGTTTGTTTCATTTCTTCCTTATGAACAGAAAGAGTTGGCCAGAAAAGCCCTGGTTCCTGGGGCAGTTGGACCCAGTCAGTAAACAATCATAGCAGTTTCCCTTTTCTTCTGTGATGTCTGTCCATTCCTTCACCATTGTTTATTCTAGAGGATATAAAATAGTTTAAAGGTGGCCAGTCCTGCTTTGTGTTCGCACTCAAGCTCCTTGGTAGAGATTGGTGGGATTACATAGTCTGGAGTCTGGAGAAAGTAAAAGACCTATTCAATACCTAATGTGAAGCTAGAAAACAGGAAGATAAGTGAACATTGAGCTTGTCCCCAGAGTGGCCTGTGGCAGTTTTCTAAGATAGCCTCTAAGGCAATAGGCAGGGAGAAATAAAAGCAAGGACAGAAACTTTAATTTCAGTCATTGTCATTTCTCTAGACCACTCAAACACATACACACACACACACACACACACACACACACATACACACACACACACACACAAACGTAATATAAATTATATATTGCATAAATTACATTTTAGTGAACCTAAAAGCTAAGAACAAAAGAGGAACTGAAGAAAGGGCCTGGACTTGGTGAGCTTTCCTGGGTTCTTCTCCTCTTGGTACCTAAACCTGTGCTACACTTCAGGAATTTATCTACCACAATAGCAGCATGTTCATACTGCTACATCACAGTCATAAAAAATAATTTATTAAGTATCTACTTGACCCATCCAGGGGTCAATAACCTTCATCTTAAGATCTTAGGGTCCTAGAATTTGGAGCTGTAAGAGAACTTCAAGTCCAATTTCCCTCATGGAGTCCTTCCCTTCTGCCTTTCTTTTCCCTCACCCCCAACCCCTACTCTCCTTATCCAATGCATCACTGATTTTGTCTCCAAATAGGCAATCAAACTGTTGTGTTTTAGAAGGATATGAGAATGGCTGAAGAAGTCCACTAATGTATAGGTAGGATGGGATCACAGGGGCCTCCACAGAAAGAGTTGCTATACTTTGTACATGTAGGACTCCCTCTTTCTTATTAAAACACTCTTGTCTACTATGTGAAAACAAGGTGTCACTCTGCTGGCCTTATCATAAACTATGTCTCTTGAACCTTTTTAATCATCACATATTGGCAAGGAATTGGAAATTGAGGGGCAGCCCATCAATTGGGAAATGACTGAACAAGTTGTGGTATATGAATATAATGGAATACTATTATGCTATAAGAAATGATGAGCAGACAGACTTCAGAAAAACCTGGAAAGACTTGTATGGTCTGATGCTGAGTGAAGTGAGCAGAACCAGGAGAACGTTGTATGATACTAATATTGATAGATTTAACCCTTCTCAGCAATACAAGGATCTAAGACATTTCCGAAGGCCTCATGATGGAAAACGTTATCCACGTCCAAAGAAAGAACTATGGAGTTAGAATGCAGATCAAAGCATACTATCTGCTCTTTTTTTTCTTTTCTGTTTTGTTTTGTTTCCTCTTTCTTATGGTTCCTCCTATCGGTTCTAATTTTTCCTTACAACATGACTAATGGGAAAACATGTTTAATAGGGATGTATATGTAGGGCCTATATTAGATTGTATGCTGTCTTGGGGAGGGAGGGTGAGGGAGGGGAAGAAAAATTTAAAACTCAAAAGAGTATGAAAGTGATTGTTGAAAACTAAAAATAAATTAATAAAAAATTTTTAAGATTTAAAAAGAAAGAGGGAGTCCTAAAGAAACCAATGCAGACTGACCACGTCATACTCACTTTTCCCACTTTTAGTTCAAACATGCCCCATTTTCTTTGCCTTGGCTCGGAAGTCTCACTTATTTGGAAAATGAAGTGAACAAATGATGTTTGGGGGGAATTAGATGAGGGAAAAGTGTATGTTACCATTAGCAAATACTTTACAGCACTACATGATTCTTTTTCCTGGAAAGTTCCTATTTGGGAGCTCTGCCTATGTGGCAGGGAGAGTGAAGCTATTGACCCCTCAGGTGAAGGTAGAGTGAGGAAGGTAGAGTGAGGAACTGAGAGGGGACAACCAGACTAAAATGAATGTGAAGTTTATATCTTTTATTTACAGATAAATAGTTCCCCACCTCTGAAGGTAGTGTGATACAATGCAAAGGGCTCTTGATTTGTTGTCAAAAGACCTGAGTTCAAGTCCTGATTCTGCTACTTAAAACCTTTGTAACATTGGGGAAAGTCATTTAGAATGTGAGTTCCTTGAGAACTCCTCCCTCTTTAAGGGGATATCTTACTTTTCTATTTGTATCCCCCAGTGCTTAACACAATGTTTTGCTCATAGTTAAGCCCTTAATAAAATTTTTTTGTTCATTCATTTTATTTCTCTTAGACCCAGTTTCCCCATTTGTGAAATGAAGGAGCTGTACTTGATGACCTCTAAGGACCCTTATATCCAAGATCCGTCCATTTATGATCCTATAATCCCTCTTCATCTCCACCTCAGAAAAGCCATGACTTTCTTCAAAGTACAGATCATGACACTTCCTACAAGACATGTTTCCTCATTCTCCTTCTATTGTCAATGTTCTTTCCCTTTCGAAATTACTTCGTATCATTTTGTATTTACTGATCTGTATAGACGTTGAGAGTTTTCCCCTCTCTCCAATGGAATATAAGTTCCTTGAGCAAGGGGACTATTTAGGATTTTATGTGTGTGCTTTTTTTTCATTTCCAGTGCCTAGCATAGAATAGATACAGTTAGTGTTTGTTGAATTGAATTCCAGGGACATCACTGTCTCTAGTGTGACTCCAAATAATGCATTAAATGGTTAGAAAGGTGTTCTAGGTTCACTGAGCTAAATCCAAGGGTTAGAGAAGTGATTAGGCTCTTCTGAGCATTCCTTAACATTTAGCAGCAAATATTTTCTAAATTAATAGTTTTGTCATAAACATTACCTTTGTGTCACTGAAAAGATGGAAGCAAAACCCAACACATAACTTACATACATTCTGATAAGATTTATTGAAGGATATGAATTGTTGTAGAGACAAATTACATCTGATGGGATCTTGGAGACTTTCTTCTGCTCCTGTGTCAGCCTTCTTCATGCCAATATAAGTACCAATATCCATGCAAAGGTTGCAGAATGATTCTTTGGTTACAATGCAATTTGGGCTGATTATTCCTGTTTATATAATGGGATAAGGTATGATTCTGACATCAGTTTTTCTCAGCGAGATCTGGTGTTACATGGTGGCATGTACCTGTAATTCTTGTAGCCCAAGAGATTGAGGCTGGTAGATCTCTTGATCTAATGAGTACTCAGCTGAAGTGGGCAATGCTATTTAAGTGTTCACACCAAAGTTGGCATTAATATGATGGGTGAAGAAAGGAGGTGTTACCAGGTTGCTCACAAGGGGCAAACTAGCTTAGGTAGGAAATGAAGCAGGTCAAAGCTTCCATGCAGATCAATAGTGGAGTCCTGTCTGTGAGAAGCCCCTCCACTTCCATCCTAGGCAAGAAAAGGAGACCTAGTCTTTTAAAAATTTAACTTAAATTTAAAAAATCAGTGTGTCCCATGATGTTCAAGTTTTCTTGAATATTTAAGAGAGCTAATAGGTCAGGCACCTCTTGTCTGAGCTCATGCAAAATCTTTTCTGAATACTAATTGGCCAGGGCACATGGGCCTACCTGGTAGACAATCTTTTTTGTGGTCATGATTGTTCACTAAGGCAATTTGGCTTCAGTGCATATTTAAGACTCTCAGTTGCCTTACATGTAGGCACCCATTGTCTTGGGGAAACCTATGTTGGTCTCATTTTCAAATACTGGTGACATTGGGAGGTAGAAGGTATCTCAGAATGGACAGTCTGCTCATCTTGGTTTTAAATAAATATCCTGAGGATGATCTTGACAGAAGTTGTCGTTTTAGAGTGGTTAGGAGGGATGGGTAAGGTCAGGGAGGCTGTGAGGGGCCTGGAGCAAGGTGTTAAAAATTTTTTGCAGAAATTAGAAGAAAAAAAAAACAAATGGTTGAAGTTTTGACTAGCAACTTTATGTGAAAACTATTAACTCTTTCTAAAAAATAAATGTTATTGACAGCTTTTGTTTTTGCATAACATAAATGTCCTCCTATATCCCCAGCCTCAAATGATGATCATCTACTTGTTTCCAATTCTTTGTTACCACAAAAAGTGCTACTATAAATATTTTGACATATATGGGACTTTCTTTATATCAGGGACCTAGTAATAGAATCTCTGGGTCAAAGAATATGAACAGTTTAGTCACTTTATTTCAATTTGCTTTCCAAAAAAATAGTTGTATTAATTCATGGCTCCACCAACAATACACTAGTGTATCTATCTTCCCACAACCCCCATTGAATATTCCCAGTTTTTGTCATCTCTGGCAACCTGATGAGTAAGGGATGAAACCTCAGGGTTGTTTTTGATTACTATTTTTCTTATTAGTAGTGATTTGGAATATTTATATAGTTGCTAATAGTTTGCAATTTTTGAGAACTTTGTCAGTCAATAAACATTTATTAAGCACCTGTTATATGTTAAGCACTCTGCTAAGTGCTGGGAATACAAGAAAGGTAAAAGTCCCTAGTCTTAAGGAACTCACAGTCTGATGAGGGAGATAACATGACCATAACAATCTACAAACAAACTATATACAGAATGAATAGAGATAATCAATAGAGGGAAGGCACTGACATTAAGGGAGATAAGAAAAGGTTCTCATAGAATATGGGATTTTAGTTAGGACTTGAAAAAAGCCAGAGAAGCCAGGAGGTGGAGATGAGGAGGAACATATCCCAGGCATGAGGAAGAACCAGTGACAATGCTTGGAATCTGAAGATGGAATGTCCTGTTTGAAAAACAATAAGGAGGCCAGTGTCACTGGTTTGCAGGGTATGATTGGGGGCAGGGGAATAGTAAGGTTTGTTAATATTCTTTGGCCACTTAACTATTAAAGAATGACCATACATACATGTATGTGTATATATGCATACATATACATCTCTCTTGTCTATTTATTTTGGATATCAAATCCTTGTCTGAGAATTTTTGGGGGGTGGGCAATTGGGGTTAAGTGACTTAACCAGGGTTACACAGCTAGTAAATGTCAAGTATTTGGTCTGAGTCCATATTTGAACTCATGTCCTCCCAACTTCAGGGCCGGTGCTCTATCCACTGCGCCACCTAGCTGTCCCTGAGAAATTTGATATAAAGATTCCCCCCATTTCCCTTTTTATATCAGGTGCATTAATTTTGTTTGTGCAGAAGCTTTTCAATTTCATGTAATCAAAATTATCTATTTTATCTAGATAATTTATAATTGTCTTCATCCCTTGTTCAGTTAAGAATACATCTCCTAATCTTAGCTGTAAAAGTATATAATCTAAAATGGTCAAGAGGTTCAAGCAAGCAATTTTCAGAAGAAGAAAACAAAGCTATCAATAGCCATGTTAAAAAATGTTCTAAATATTATTGGTTAGAGAAAGTCAAATTGAAACAATTCTGATATACCACCTCATACCTATCAGACTAGCTAACATGAAAGAAAAGAAAAATGACAACTACTGGAGGAGATATGAAAAAAATTAAAAAACTAATGGCTATTGGTAGAGTTGTGAACTAGTCCAACCATTCTGGAGAACAATTTGGAACTATACCCAAAGGACTATAAAACTGTACACACCCTTTGACCCACCAATACCACTACTAGGTCTGTACCCCAAAGACATCAAAGAAAAGGGGAAAGGACCTATTTGTACAATATATTTATAATAGCTCTTTTTGTGGTGACAAAGAAATTGAGGGGATGACCATCAATTGGAGAATGGCTAAACAAGTTGTGGTATACAATTATGAAGGAATACTACTGTGCTATAAGAAATGATGAGCAGGATAGTTTCAGAAAAATCTGGCAAGACTTACATTAGCTCATGCAAAATGAAGTGAGCAGAATCAGGAGAACACTGTAGACATAAACAGCAATATTGTAAGGATGATCAACTATGAAAGATTTAGGTACTCTGATGAAGACAATGATCCAAGACAATTCCAAAGACCCCATGATGAAAAATGCTATCTACCTCCAGAGAGAGAACTAAAGAACTCTGAGTGCAAATCAGAGCACACTTTTCTTATTTTATTTTTTCTTTGGATGTATGTGTATGTGTATGTGTTTTCTTTTACATCATGGCTATTATGGAAATGTTTTGCATGACTTCACATTGATATTATATTGCTTGCCTGAGGGGTGAAAGGGAGGGAAAGGATTTGGAACTCAAATTTTTAAAAAATACATGTTAAAATTGTTTCATATTATTGGGAAATACTTAATGAAATATATAAAAATGTACTTTAAAAAGCATATGATCTACTTCACTTTTAATTTTTTTTGGCATCATCTTTAATATTCAGGAAATATTCATTTTGAATTTATTGTGGAATATAATGAAAGATGTTGGTTTAAGCCTATTTTCTACCAGACTGCTTTCCAGTTTTCCTAGAAATTCTTATCAAATAGAGAGTTCTTTCCCAAGTAATTTCTGTTTTGAGGTTGCAAAATTTATTTTCAGTTGGAACACTATTAATTTAATATTCAAGCCAAAAAAAAGATTATTATATGCTACACATAATACAAAAGTTTCTTCTACTTAAGAAAACAATCTCCACAACTGGGTGCTGTGCTTATAATTACAGTAGATAAGCCATCAGTAGCACCTGGAGCTATGATGTGGGTCACAACAGTTAAAATAAAATATTAAATAATGAAAAAAGCCCGCCTGGAACAGAAGACAAAAGAATGCTACTGTGGGTTTCCCACCCCTCCCCCTCCCCTATGGGATTTAATTCTGTTTTTCTCTCTGCTCTGCTTTCTAATCTGAAAAGATATAATTTATCTGCATGACCTCAGGCAACTCACTTATCTTCCATAGAACTCAGTTTCCTCAACTTCAAAATGTGGTGTTCCCACGAGATGGCTAAGAAGAGAATGTCTCTTCCAGCTTGAAATCCATCATTCTATGAATTTCTCAATAATAATGAACTTTTTCCCTTTAACTTCTCTCTTATCTTTCCCTGAAATCTAATATAGCTAGGGCTACACGATGTGCATAATAAAGTTTTCATGGGTCATAGGTAAAGATACTCAGAGTTTGAGAGATAAATAATGTCTATTCCTTCTACTTTTCTCAAGCTATGTGTAAAATTGTGTGATAATTCTCATAAGATGGGTGGCTGATTGAGAACTGTTATTTCTCTGAATTGTCTCTCTTCAACCTTATAAATTTATTCCATCCATCATAGAGCAATATCATAAAAAACATTTTTCCTACTGCAGGGACCAGGGTTTAGATTCCCTCACCTAGTCTTTGGGGAACAGATAACACGCCTAACTGTCATGTAAAATGTGTCAGGAAGCCATATTAGCCCACTAGGAAGCCAGTCATGTTCTTGGTACTTCAGGGCTTCCCGGAACAATCAAATCCACAAGTACTTTACAGTCTGTTGGCAAGTCACAGAATTAAATAAGTTTAAGTGCATTCAGAACCATTCAAACCATTCTTCAAAATCAGATCAAACCAATTAATATCTGCAAGTTCAAACAGGGTGCAGCCTATCTAACCTTACTTATTCTGGTTCTAGCTAGTTTCCACTACAGCTCGATATTTCTTTACAAATTCTCCATTTCATTCACACTTTCATAACTAAAGGACACCACGAACAACTTATGCACGGAAGCAAAAAAAAAAAAGTTTTCTTTCTATTATTCTATTCTGCAAAAGAATAATAGAGCAATAATACTTTGGACAGTGAAGCTGCCAAAAAAGATTAATGTAAAATGTTTGGGTTGCTTAGTGTGCTGTAGTGTGAAAAAGCAATATAGACACAGAAAGTATTACAAATAATGCAATAAACCATTGGGTCAATATAGCTCCAGGTCTTCTGCAGGGCTTAATAAGTACTTGACACTTTACAAACATGCACTCCATTATCTTAACTGTTACCTGGAATACCAGCAGGTAGAGAAGACTTTAATTTCCACTACACAAGTGGAGAAACTGAGTTTCTGAAGGAAGTTACATAACAGGGAACCAATGGCAGCCAAGTAGACTCCATTCTAGACTAAATTTCCTCCATCAACTTCCGCTGCTCTTGGGCAGTCTTATGACTCAACATGGAAGCACTAGACCTAGCCCTTTTCACTCCATATCCTCAAATATATGCCTGTGGGATATTCTTTCTATTCAAATTGAGAAAAATCACATAGCTCATTCCCTTCTGGGATTCTGAAGCATCAAAGCACTTACTGAATGAAGTCCTTACCAGTGACCACATAATGGACTCCAATGACTTAAGAGCTCAATTCAATTACCTGCAACTCTTAATCTACTCTTTCATAAAAGTCCCTTCACTCAAAAACACACAAAACCAACTCCTTCCTGGGCATCTTCACCATTCAGCACCATCAGTAGGAAAACAAATTCTGAAAATAACACTTTTTTTTTAAAGTTGTCATTTAAGGGTTAGCACAGAACTTTCTGACTGAAACTGAGAAACATCTGGGAAGAATTAATATTTGATTTATTTCAAGCCAGTTCCCCATTAACAATGAGGTTCTAAACCTTTTATAATGAGTGTCAATTAGTATTTTTACTTATAGAAAAGCATACAAAAGACACTCCTAGAGCTTACAAGGACTTGAAGATCATATGAGCACGCCACAAAAATTTTATTTGTCCCACAAAATTTGCATTGGCCACCAAATCTCATATTTTTGAAAGCTACTTATTCACAGACCTAAAAAATTATAAACCTAGAATACCCACAAGAGATCATCTGAATCAGTCCTCATGACAATCTTTTGGATTCAAAACAGACAGTTCTCTCCTCTTCTTGAAGGTCTCCAGGAAGTGAAATTTGACAGCTTCCTTTAGGGACCCATTCCAGCATTTTATTATCTTGCAAGTCAAGAATCTCTCCCTTGGTTCATATTGTCATCCCCAGCACTTAGCACAGCACTTGATACACAGTAAAGGGTTTAATAAAATCCATTTCCATTTATTAATTCATTTTCAAATGACATATATCATATATACATAACACCCCAATTTCTCCCTTTCCTGAAAGACAAAATCTCTCATTTCCTACTGGACTTCTCCACCTAGTTGTCACATTGGCACCTCAAAGTCAACAAGTCCAAAACTAAACTCATCATCTCTCTCTACCTCATAAGCCTTCCTTCTTCTAACTTCCCTCAGTCTGTTTGTTGATGGTACCACCATCCCCTCAGTCACACAAGCTTACAACTCTTCCCTGTCCCCCATTCCTTTACATGCAATCAAATTGCCAAGTCCAATCCAATCAATTCTGCTTCCACAATACCTCTCGAATCTATCGTTTCCTTAACACCCACATAACCACTACCCTAATAGAGGCCCTCATCACCTCTTCCCTAGATTATTGTGATAACCTCCCAACTGGTTTCCCTGCTATCAGTCTCTCCTCTCTTCAATCCATCCAACACAAAGCTGCCAAAATAATTTTTCTAATGCAAGGATCTTAACTGCCACTTCCTGATAGAAAACGTCCAGTGGGCTCCCTTTTGGCTAATGAATAAAAACAAACACCTTTGCCTGGCATTTAAGGCCTTTCAGATTCTGGCTCCAACCTGCTTGTTTAGCCTTATTCTATATTACTTCCCTCCATGCACTGTATGTTCCAGCCAGAGTGGACTATTAACTGTTCCCTGACCTGGACGTGCTATATCTCTCCTTCGTCTGTACATTCATGCACTCCTGTCAGAGATTCTTATCTTCTCCCTTCAAGGCTCAGACCAGGCACTACTTCAGAAATGTCTTTGCCAATCTCCCTTACCCTACCAGCTGAGGTAATTTTCTTCCTTCTCAGATTTTCTCATATTACTTTAGTTCTTTCCTTTGCTCCTAATTCATTCTACCTTGTGTTCTACTTATCAGTGTCTATGTAGAATTCACCTACTAGAATGTAAATTCCTTCGAGGCAAGAGCTGTCACTTCAGTCTTTGTATCCCCAGTGCCTATCTAGCAAAATGGCTGGCACATAGTGGGTGATTAATAAATATTACTCGAATTAAACTAAATCGTGTCCAACTGATTATGTTAGCTCCTCACAATAGAGATTTTACTTATTTTTTATTTATTCTTTGTATGCCCAGTGCCCCGACCCAGAGTAGGCACTTAATAAATACTTGTGGATTGATTAGTTGAAACTTCTTTAAATCTATATCCTCTGGCTGAGTAACCTATGAACATAGAGAAATGATCAGTATTCCCCCTCAAAAAAAAATCCTTCATGTATTTGACAAAAATAACCAAGTTATCTTACCTAGTAATAGGTCATTCTTCTGAGTTTTTGTTTTTGTTTTTGTTTTTTTACTATAAAGCTCTTTTGTGGGTAATCAGCCTTATAACAGTAAATACCACAGGTAGGTAAACATGTACATGTTCTCTAACTCCAGAGTCTGAAAATTCCTATTTAATTTCACTTAGAATACAAACTTACCACTTAAACCTACTTCTAAGAAACAGTTAAAAAGACTTCTCAAGGCATCTAGGTGGTGCAGGGGATGGAATCCAGGGCCTGGAATCAGGAAGACCTGAGTTTAAATTCAGCCTTTGACACTTGCTAGCTGTATAATCCTGAGCAAGTCACTTACATTCTATTTGCATCAATTGCCTCAACTCAAAAATGGGAATTAAAAGTAGCACCTGCCTCACAAGGTTGTTGTGAGGATCAAATAAGATAATATTAGTAAAGAGCTTATCACAGTATTTGGCACATAGTAGATACTATATAAATTCTTATTCTTTTCCCACATTCTGTGTGTTTGTTCTATGCTGGGTCTAATAATTTGTGTGCTCTCAATAAATTTTAAAAAGCAATCCAACCCACAACACAAATTCATAGGGTTTCATTCACTCAGGCAACAGCCTCAGCAAAAACAATTATTTTCTTAAACAGTATAGGAAAGGAAACTGAAATAATTTCAACATAACACATTCAGTTGAGATGGGGAACCATTTTTCTAATAAAGACTGTTGATCCACAGAATGATTGAACCAATTAAAGGCCAGATACAAATTAAAAAAGCACTTTAATTTAGTTTTTTTCTTTGAAAGAGAAATAGAAAACATTTCATTCAACTTCTCTTTAAATGAAGATCAGTGAACATAAAACTTTATTGAAAACATAGAAACTTCCTAGTAAAAATTTTTCTTTAGGAGTTCTTAACCCTTTTTGGTGTCATGGATACCTTCTCAGAAAAATGTTTTTAAATGCAGAAAATGAAATACATAGTATCACAAAAGAAATTAATATCATAATATATTTTAAAGCAACTTCACAGACCCCCAGATTAAGAGATCCTGCCTTAGACAATGATCCTGAACCCAAGATGATAAAAATCCAAGGGCTAAATCTGACTCTGAATATGAAGATTTCCCACCCTTGCTGTAAAGGTTATATTTCCCCTCTCCCATAGGAATTAGTTCATGGACAAATTAAGTGGCAATATTACTATTTAATCAAGATATTATACCCAAATAAAGAGGTGAAAATTGCTTGTTCAGTCACATATTATGGAGTTTCATTCATTCAGTCAACAGCCTCAGCAAAACAATTTTTTTTAAAAGAACAGAGAGAGAAATTGAAATAATTTCAATATAAAATACTCAGTTGAGTTGAGGAACCATTTTTCTGTTAAAGGCCATTGACCCACAGAATGAATGAATCAATTACAGACCAAATAAACCTACTAACCATTTAAACCTACTTCTAGTCCTCTGAGGGGACCAGACCAATACAGGCATACCTCAGAGATATTGTGGGTTGAGCTCCAGACCACTGTAATAAAGTGAATATCACAATAAAGCAAGTCACGAAATTTTTTTGTTTCCCAGGGAATATAAAAGTTATGTTTACACTATACTATATATAGTCTATTAAGTATGCAATAGTGTTATGTCTAAAAAATGTATATAACTTAATCAAAAAATACTTTATTACTAACTATCATCTGAACTTTCAGCAAGTTGTAATCCTTCTATTGGTGGAGGGTCTTGCCTCAATGTTGATGGCTGCTGACTGATCAGGGTACTAAATGCTAAAGGCTGGGATGGCTGTGGCAGTTTCTCAAAGTAAGATAACAATGAAGTTTGCATTCGCATTGATTGATTCCTCCTTTCACAAAAGATTTCTCTGTAGCATGCAATGCTGTTTGATGGCATTTTACCCATAGGACTTCTTTCAAAATTGGAGTTAATCCTCTCAAACCATGCCACTACTTTATCAACTAAGTTTATGTAATATTCTTCAATATTGTCGTGCCTCAGGGAATAGGGAGGCTCAAGGGAGGTGGGGTGAGAGAGAGAGAGACAGAGAGAGAGAGACAGAGAGAGAGAGAGAGAGAGAGGGTTAAGTACCTTAAATCAAGATATTAGGATGACCTTACAAAAAGAAAACATGGCAATCAAACATGTACTTATTCATGTGATAACATCCCCTCAAAAAAAAAAAACAGTCCAAACCAAATCTCAAAACACAAGTTTAGGTTTCTATTCTACCAGGCCTAGTGTGAGGAAGGAAGGATCATGGAAGTCAGGGATGTTTCGGTGTTATCATACAAACTGGATGTTCTCAAGAGCTCTTGCCTTGAGTTCTCCATAAAAATCTTTTAGGTAGGTGTGGGTTTGGCATTTGGGCTACACGGCCAGCCCATTGGAATTGCACTCTCCATAGTAGTTTGAATGCCTGGCAGTTCAGCTTAAGAGAAGACCTCAGTGTCCAGTACTTTATCTTGCCAAGTAATCTTCAGACTCTTCCTAAAACAATTCAAATGTCAAGGTTTCACAGGCATACAACTATGAAGTCTGCACAAGGTCAGAAGAAGTGGTACAAGGACACTCTCAAGGTCTCTCTGAAGAACTTTAGTATTGATTATGAGACATGGGAGATTCTGGCACAGAACCACCCAGCATGGCATGCCTGTATCAAAGAAGGTGTTTTGTTCTACAAGAAAAGCAGAATGCAATAGAACAAAGGAAAATGTGAGATGCACAAATCTAGAGACAGCTTCATCCCAAATGTTCCAGCGGACTATTTATGCCCAATCTATGTTAGAGCCTTCCAAGCTCAGATTGGACTAATCAGCCATAGTTGAACATACTGTCCCTTGACCCCAACATCATGGTATCATTGGTCCTCTGAGTTCGAAGGACTAACAACAACTACAACAACAACTACAACAATAACTATAACAGGATGTTCTCATAGGCTTAAGCCTTAAAGCCAAACAACAACAGCAAAAAGCATAGAACTTTAGAATGGGAAAGGACAATCTAGGCCAGCCTCCTCATTTTAAAAATAAGAAAAATGAAGCCCAAAGAAGGAAAGAACTTATCCAAGTTCACATAACTGGTGAATAAAGTCTGGAGTAGAGTCTGTCTCTTCTGATTCCCAGTCTAACATGTGTCCCAAGAAATAATGCAGATGAATAAGTGATAGGTGGCAAGTCAGATCTTTAATTCAAATATAAAATGTCACCATTTCCTACAGTGGAATAATGGCTTAGTCCTATTTTTTTACTCCTTGTCCTCTGAGGTTCTTTCAAGCACTAGATCTACAATCCCATGGTTCTTAAAATGCATCTCAATAGGGGACAGTTAGTTTCCTCTTGTAAGGTGTACTATAAAAAGTTTCCCGCTTAGTAAAAATGCACCACTGCCTTAGTATCCTTTGAAGACAGCAGTAATCTCTCTTAGATAAGTAGAATTCTAATTGAATTCTAATTTGTAATCTATTATGACCAGTGATTTTTTTTGAAGGCTTGAACTATATATGTGTACTCCCACTTTAAGCAAGTATGATGAATTAAGCTCTAAATCCTCACTTTACAAAAGGATTTACCATAGAATTCTTTATTGAATAGCTTTACTTTCCCTTAATGTAATACATTTACATACAACTTGAACAACATATATGTTATACAACATTTGAGGATGTGAGTCATTTCATAAAATGAGATACACCTATGCCAGGAAATATTTACTTTGATGTAGATAGATAGATCTATCTATCTATCTACTTCAATGGTCCAATGGATCTGAAATCAAATTGATTTGGGTACCCCCTCCCTCACCAGTACAACCTATCCATGCCTTTTCATACTATGTGACTCTTGTCCATATCCTTTGGTAAATCTTCCATGGTGTCTAAGCCAATAGTCTAGAATTCTTCAAAGCCAAAACACATGAATATTTTCTTCTGGGTGGGTCCAGACATTCCCAGACCCTTATTTTGGTTATCAATGTTTATATTTTCCAAAACAGGAGTGTCTGCTTTTATTATTGCAATGAAGCAAATAAATTTGTTTTTAGAACCATGGTGATGTCCAAAGGTTCTGGACAAGGTTTTCACTAGTTTATATTCCCGCTGAAGCCTTTCCTACTGGTTTAGTTCTCCAGGAGAAATCTCTCTTCTGGAGAGGTTATCTCTTTCAACTAGTTATTAAAAAGTTTTACACATAGAATGAGCTTCTTCAGACAACAAGCCCAATTATTTTGGAGAATATTCACATATTTGTACAACATTGGATCAACTAAATATTTTGATGGATTGACCCATTATTCAATCTCTATTGGGAATGAGAAAAATGAAAGGGAGAAAGAGATGCATAAAGGAGGAAGCCATTACAAGGAGAGTAGTTTTTTTATTCACTAAGAATCTACTTCAAAAAACCTCCTTTTGGGGGTGCCCTGAATTTGTCAAAATTAAATCTACTCTACCTAAATCAAACGCTAAATCAAAAGATGTCATTCTTAAAATCATTAAAACATTTTCTGTGTATATAGCATTAAGCTAGACTGGAAGTTCCTTGAGGGCAGGTATTCTATATTATTCAAATCTTATATCATTCCCAGTGTACTATATATAGTTAGCACTTAATAAATGTTTGTTGATGTTCTCATGATCTTATGGGGGAAAATGTCTTTACCTTCCTGGCAATTTGTAATGGAGAGAAGTCTAGAGTGGGAGCCAGGAGAATTGGGTTTCATTGTCTGATCTGCCACAGAACTCTGAGTGACTGAGCAAGTCTCTTCTTTCTAGGCCTCAGTTTTCCCATCAGTAAGGAATGAGTTGAAATCTACGATCCAAGATCCCTTCTACTTCTGATAATTCAAACCTTGGGAAATTTACTTACCCACTCTGGACCTAAATTTCCTTATAGATAAAGGCTCAATTACATAAACATAAGTTCCTTCCAGCTGGTAGTGCTGTGTGAACTGTAAATCAGAGGGCTTCAGTTTGAATTCCAGCTCCACTACTTTCTCTGTAACCTTAAATCAGTTCACCTCTCTGGGCCTCAGTTTCCTCACCTGTAAAATAAAGAGGGAGGGATATTTGGACCAAATGGCCTTTAAGGTCCCTCTGGGCCTGTTTCCTTAACTATAAAATAAGGGGATGGGACTGGATGGCCTCTAAGGTCCCTCCCGGCCTCAGCGTCCCCTTCTGTAAAATAAGAGGGTTGGACTTGACTACAGGGCCCCTGACATCATTCTGGGCCTTAGTTTCCTCATCTCCAAAACAAGGGGGTTGGATTAGATGGCCTCCGAGGTCCCTTCTACCATTAAAACCTCTTCATGCCTCTGGACCTTCTGCAGATGGCCCAGAGCCTTTGACTAAAGTCACGTCTTCACCAGAAAAGTAATGGAAAACTTTCAGCTATTATTCCACGAAAGAACGTGGCTCTGGACATTAAAAGTGCCTCCATTTGGCTGGTGTGGCTGGGCCTCTGCTAATAAAACATCGACTGTGGAAAAGCAGAGGAAGAAGGAAAGGAGAATGCAGAAGAGATGAGAAGACAGGAGAGATGAGAAGACAGGAGAGGTGAGAAGGGACGAGGCGCGCGAACGCCTCACCAGCTTCCTCCCTCCCCCCTCCCATCCCCCTATTCCCCCCCTACACCTTGCTACACTGCCCCTGCGCCGCAGCTCTTCCATTGAGAACAAGGAGAGAGAAGGGCGGGGCGGGGGAGACGAGGGCGCGTTCTCGCGCGCGTGCCCGCCTGGACCCCAGACTCCGCCCTCCGTCCTCTCAAGGCTGCGTCGGGGATGGGGGTGGGGAGGAGAGCTCTCTTGAGTTCTGGCGCGCGCACGCGCGCGGGCTTGCTCGCTCGCTTGCATCCCCTCCCCAGGGCCGGGCGAAGCAGCCCGCTCGCGAGCCCCAGGGCGGGCAGGCGCGCGTCCCTGCTGACGTCATTGAGGCCGGCGAGCCTGTACGGTGTGGGCTAGAACCCCTGGCGCACTCGCGCACTCCGCTCTTTTCCTTCCCCCCCCCCTCCCTCTCATCCCCCCCCTCCCTCCCAGGCTCTCTCTCCCCTTCTTTTTTTTTTTCCCTCTCCTCTCTTCTCTCTCCTCTCGCTCTCTCTCTCTCTCCATTAGGATCCACTGAACGATGCGATCTCTGGGAGCCAGCGCTATCGCCGCCGCCACCGCCCGCTAGAAACCTTACCCCCCCTTCCCCCCTTCCCCACAGCTTGCAAAGCCCCCCAAAGAAGAGGGAAAAGGGAAAAAAAAAGGAGAAGGGGAGGGATGCAATACTAATCACCATCCTAATAATCCTCTCTAGCCGAAGGATCCACCCTGCCCCCCCATCCCCATCCCCATCCCCACCCTCCTCCGGCTCCTGGCTCCATCGAGCGCCTTTGCCCTTTATTTTTATTTTTAATTTTTAAATTTTTTTTTTTAAATAATCCTCGGTGTCCGCAGCCTAGCGCTGCTGCTGCTGCTGTTGCTGCTGCTGCTGTTGCTGCTGCTGCTGCTTCCCCTGCCGCTGCCGCTGCTCCGGGTCCCCGGCGGTGGTTGCCTCTTTTCGGATGCGTTGCTTGCAAGCCGCTGAAAGAGATCCGCAACCCTGTCTCTAGAGCTACCAACCCCAGCCCCGAATCCAGCCTCCTCCTGCAGGTGACCGGAAAAGGGGGCAGTAGCCTGAAATACACCTTGCGAATTTTTGGGGGGAGGGGCTGCATTTTTATTGTGTTTGGGGAACTTGATTTCTTTTTAAAAGAAAAAAAAATACAAGAAAGAAGGAAAGAAAATTAGAAAATTTTTTAAAGGACAGAAATAAATATTTCTGGGGGGGTGGGGTGGGGGGTCAAGCCGAGAAGGGGAACCGTGCCAGCCGAGGCGTGCGGGCTGTTTTGGGTGTCACGATGGGATGTACATTGAGCGCAGAGGAGAGAGCCGCCTTGGAGAGGAGCAAAGCGATTGAGAAAAACCTCAAAGAGGATGGCATCAGCGCCGCCAAAGACGTGAAATTACTCTTGCTGGGTAAGAGAACCTTGGCCACTTCCTCACCCCCACCCCTTTCCACCAGGCCCCCTGAACAGCCAGGCTGCACCCTATTCCAAACAACGCCCCCACCGCCACCTCTGTTTTCACCCCTTTCTTCACCCTTCTCCCTTATCCTGTGTCCAGGAAGACTTGTCCTGAGTCCAGGGAGACCTTTCCCTTCTTAGATTTGCAGGAAGATAACCAAGCCATTGCACATACACGAGTCTTCAGCCAAAAAAGCTGATCCGCTGCATCCTTTAGTCCAGCTGCTCCCTTCCTCCTCCCAGCGTAATCTCCCAGTTCTTCTAGCCTGACACTGACTAGCTTCTTTCCTTTTTTGTCTGTCCCTACAGGGGCTGGAGAATCAGGCAAAAGCACCATTGTGAAGCAAATGAAGTAAGTCCCTATTGTATTGGGATTTTAATTTTTTCCCCCTTACTCTTTTTCCAGCTCTCCCTTAGGCCCTGTTTGTAATTCTTGCTCACAAATGCATAACACTTTGACACCCCCTCCACCTCCCTTCCCACCTTAGGTGTTTCTCTTCCCTCCACCCCATCTCCCAAGAGGGATGTTTTTAGGGAGGGGTGAGGAGAAAGGGTGATGGTGGGGGCTGTAGTTGTATGAATGACAATGTCCGCCATATTGATCAGAGCATCATCACTATTGACAATATTGTGAATGTTATTTCCTACTAGTGGGGTGTTTTTCCCTATCCCCTCCCTCCCCACCCCCCGTCCTCCACCCTTCTCTCTCCTCCCCTTCTCACAGCTGCACCTGTGGCAGGGATTTATTTCTGGCTTGCCTAGATGGAGGGGAGGGGACCTTGTCTTTTGCTCTGGGTGGAAAATCAAGTGTCTGCTGTTCATGGTTTTGGTGCTGAATTGGAGGTAGTGGGGGTTTCTCTATCTCTAGCTTTCTGTCTCTCCCATGTACACATACATACACATATACCCCCATGGGGTGGGGGGCTTAAGATGAGAGGAGAGGAGTGGGTGACTTTCCAGGCTGATGTGAATGGCACAGATGTAACCAGGGCAGAGCCATCAAACAGACCAGTGTCAATTAAGCTTAATGTCAGCTTTCTATCTCTCAGCTCTTTCCTCTCTGCCCCCACCCTCCCTGATGTTTGATCTCTTGACATGGGCATCTGGGTTAGCTCCATGGCACTTATATTATTTGTTTGCTGAGTAAGGTATGTTATATATAAATCTACCTACAAGGCAGATTCAAAACAAGTCTTGCTGCCACCCCAAATTCCCCTTTGCCCAAGGGGGTCGGTATTTCTTTAATTAGCTAGCTGGAAGCAATTTTTACTATTGATAGAAATGTTTTTCTTTATTGATATTATTTTTAAGTGAAAGAAAATCTCATAATCTCCATAAAAGCCTCACCCTCTTTCTGAACATACACACTTTATTGTTTCTTGCTCTTGACATCAACCATTTCTTGGGGAGTTTTAAGCAGGTTTGTTTTAGATTTGGGGGAGGGGACTTAGAAGGTGGAGGTGCAGGGATTTTTGTGCTCCATTCCCCACCACCAATCTTGTGGCTTTGCTACTTCCCGTTATTCTCCCCATTTGGAGTTCATTTGAGACCGTTTAGTGAGGCTTCCACGTCGGTTTGCTGTGACACCTTTACATATACACAGGGTTCCTAATTAGAGGTTGCTATGCAGTAAACAAAAATGATTATTTTTCAACTTGACAGAATAGCTGAAGTAATTGCATCCCGCAGGAAAACAATGGAAAATAAAAACCTCTTTCTTGGGGAGGTGGGTGAGAGAGGAAGCCTGTTTGCGATTTCAGAACTAAGATGGGGGGGAGTTAAAGTCCCAATCTTGCACGTATAACTGGCATGACAAGCTGGTTCGAGGCGGCGCCATGATTGTACCGTGAAGCAGCTCTTTTAAAATTCCCATCTGTTTTTCATATTGCTATATTTGCACGAGAAACCCCGGGGGGGGGGAGTTTTTGCAAGGGGGCATCTCAGCTTGCTGCACCCCTCTAGAGCCATGATTAATTTGACTTGGAGCTTCTCTAGAGCTGTATACCACCTAAGTGAATTTGGGAAGTGAGGCCTAGGGAGTTTCTATTTGCAACAAGGTGCATGCTGCATTTGCATGGCTGGTCACTTTATGCACATGCTTAAATGAATAACAATAAGCAAGATTTTTTTTAAAAGTCTCTAATCTACAGAGACAGGTTCCCGAGCCCTTTAAAAGCCAGTGCAACCCGGCTCTGCGTTGGGTTTCAGGCATTGCGAGTGGTGGACAGCGCCCAGCTGAGGCTAGACAAGTCGATTGGGTCCGAGAGCTCAGCAGCACCTGGCTCAGCTCTGTGACTGGCCGGGTACTGAAGCTCGGAGAGTCTCGGCTGTGTTCGGGTGCTATTCGATTCCTTAAGAGGCTAGAGCCGAGCCACTTCGGAAACAGCCGAGTGTGTTCGCATCTCGGGCAAGGCTAAGAGGGAGGGGGGAAGGGTAGAAATCTCTGCAAATTAACTTTGCATCAGCCAAAGCAGCAATTCTCCCCACGTTGACTTCCACACTTCCCTTGAAGATGCTACATAAATTAGGCTGACTTAATAAGGTGTTTAAAAATATATACAGATTCCCCAAAAGGGTAATATTACCTACCTCTTCATTCAAAGAGAGCTGAGCTCTCCAAGGGGAACAGTGTGCCATTTTAGAATGAAGATTCCTAATTGCATATGAAGGAAATCTAATCAAAAGACTGCATGTAGACTTCTCCCTGGAAGTCTCTGATGTCCCAAATGGTTTTTCATATTGGCATTTTTGGTAATATTGGGGGGGCGGAGGCAGGCAAGCTAGTGTTTGAAGGTCTACAAATAAATCAGAAATGTGGGTCTCTCCCTCCCCACATTTGTTGTGAGATTTTAGAGTCTCAAAAATAATTTTGAAAAAAAAATTGACTAGCACAGTTCACAGGATCCCCATTGGAAATGGGTTGGGCTTATTCAAAAGGAGAGCCAAAGATGCATGACCATAGTCCAGAAAACAACACCCCAAAGGATTCATGCAAAGATCCATAGTGAGGACTCCGTAGGTACCCATGAACAGAGGCTGTCTGTCTTCTGGGTTCTGGCTCTAAAGGGGGACAGTTCAAGGCAATATGCCAGGGTGGATGCTGAACTCATATTAGCTATGAAATGTGTGGCTAGTAACAATGGTATTCCAGTGACAGATTCTTTTAGTAGTTTCCATTTGCACAATCATGACTTGGAGCTTGTGAGGTACAGATTTCTATCTAGAAACTCAGGGGAATTGAACAATGGGTGGGGTGAGGAAGCCAAGATGGTGACTCCACATGCCCAGGAGAAATATTTAGAGAGTAGTTACTGGGTTTTGTGCAGTACAAAGTACCATTCATAATAATATGTAGAACATTCTACGAGACAGCTGTTGAGATACAGACTACTGATATTATCAGTGACTCGGATAAAAGCATAAATGGCATCCCTGTCAAGTTTGCAAGTGATATAAAATTAGAAGGAATGGCTAACTCATTAGATGATAGAGTCTGACTATTAAGATCTTAAGAGGGTAGAAAATCATTCACACATAAAAAGATTAAATTTAAGATGGATAAATGTGAAGTTTTACACTGGGTTTCAAGACACATTGATTTCACAAGTACATATGTAGTTGTCATGGTTAAACAGTAATTTGCCTAAAAATCAGGGCATATCAGTGGGTTGTAAGTTTAATAAAATCAACAATGTAAATATGGCAACCAAAAAAAGAGCACATTTTGGGTTGTATAAAGAAATCCATAGCTTTTGAGGAGTAAGGAGGCAATAGCCCTACTGTATACCAGGGTGGAGAAGGTCCTTGAGTCCTTGCCACATGAGCATTAGTTGAAAGATCTAAGGTTGCTCAGTTTGGGGAAGAGGCTATCTTCAAGTTATTTGGAAAGCTGTCATTTGAGAGAACGATCAACTTGTTCTGTTTGGCCCCAAAGAACAGAAGTTAGAGCATAGGCAGAAGTTTCCAAGTGGTACATTTAGGCTAAGTGGGCAACAGTTCCTAACAGTGAGAACTATCCAAAAATGGAAAAGACTTACAGAAGAAAAGTGGGTTTCTTCTCTTTGGAAGTCTCCAAGTAATGGCTGAGTGACCCATTTGTCAAGTGTGTTTGTTATAGGTGGAAATTCTTTGCAGAAATATGTTTTGCATGACTTCATACATGTTATGAGTATTATTTTTCTTGCCTTCTCAATGGGCAGGGGAGGAGCTAGCAGGAGAGAATTTGGAACCAAACATAAAATAAAATAAAATAAAATAAAATTTATCAGTGGAGATTCTTGTTCAGTTATGGGCTGAACTAGATGGCTGCAAAGGCCCCTTTGAAGCCAGAAATTCTGTGTTTCTTTTAAAAGCTCCCTTACAAATGAGAAAACTTGAGATTCAGGGAGGTTAAATAGCTTGCCTAAGGTTACTTAGCCAGTAGTGAAGCAGGCACTTGATACCAGGCCCTCTGACTCCCAAGTCCATTCATTGAACTTTCCATTATACCTTAATTCATTACCAGGAAGCTAAGACCAACACACTAAACTAGCCAGCATCAGTTAAGGTGCTCTTTTATTTCACCTAGATCGATGTGTCTGTGATATTACATGGATAATGTCCATGAAGCCCAGCAAGAGCCTTATGATTTTGTAGTGGTGATAGAGATTTATCAGACTAGCCCCTTGGGTTGTGATGCAGGATATTTCAGACACTGATGGCACCCCATTTTTTAGTCAACATTACCAGAAAAGCAACAACCAGGACCTGTATTTCTTAACTTCATTCTCAATAGCTTCCATATTGTAATGTGTTGTTTAGTATGCTAGAAAGAATATGTTGGTAGTAAATAATCAAGTAGAGGAGTAGATATTGGATACTGTTTGTATAAAAAAGTTACACTTGGCTAACAACATTTCAGAAATGGTTTGATTTTTAAAAAATTACTACTAATTAAGAAAAGATCTTGTGGGGGAAATTGTAATTATTTATGTGGTATGTTTTCCAATTAAATTGTCTTTTATGACTTTGTAAAGTTTAAAGTGTTATATGATATGTATTATGATAATAATGAATACCTGGTAACAGAAAAAATTTGTTGAAAATAGGATAGGTTTTTTGGGGGGGATGATGGTGCTGAAATTGTATTTGTGTGTGTCTGAATTAGTGTTTGGGAGCTTTGTGGAATAGAATGGAATTCCAAAATAGCTCAGTGCTAAGACATAAACAATGATAATTGAGACAGCACCAATATAATTTAAAATATTCCATAATTATTAAGTGGCTGTTTTTAGCATTTTAAATACTTTTGATCGTTAAGGGTTGTGACTTTGCCCGTTAGATATTCTCATCATTGGTTGCTTAATCTGTGTGGCTCTTTTTATACATGCAGACTAATCAAGGTTTTAAATGGATGTGTCAATTTTATCTAATTACAGAAAAACACCCTCATCGAGAAATATTATAAAGAATTATATTTTATGTGGGATGGAATCACCAGAATAACAATCTAATTGGCTCACAGGTTTTGAATAATTAGTGATAGCTCATTGGGCTGTAAATTTAATGAAAATTAAAAGTGAACTATGGAGTCAATTGCTGAGCACCCCCCATTTAAAGTTCATTTCCCAGTATCAAGGGCCAGATTGTAGAATTCAGGCTGTTGTCTATGTTGGAACGTAATGGGATTTCTAGAGTCTGTGGACTACAGTCCACAGAGAACAGGGGTGTGACTTGGAACAAGATTTAACAGGTTAACTTTACACAGTAGCTGGCAGGTTTTGCATAACTGTGAGTTAGCTTTTCATATTTTCCATAATGAAATGGAGTATCATGTTTAGATAGCTATCCCTAAGACAGATACATTCAGTAGCATTTTCAAATACATTAGTAATCCAAAGACTTGTTCATCACTCAAGATAGAGCTATCCCTGACTAATATTATTGGATGTGATATAGCAGTCAGGTTACACCCTTCCAGTGAAGAAGCCACTCAGTATCCTTAAAAGAAATCACCCACAGTGAGAAAAGCTGCTGGTTTCATTCTGCTATTTTGACTTAATTCATAAAGAAAATATAGGCTATTGAAATTACTTCATAAACAATAGTGAACAGTGACATCCTTCATCTTCAGATAATACTTCAGGACATTTCTGGTACATTTCCAAAAGCTTAGCTAGATTTATGCTATTAGCCACACAACTAGATTTATGAACTTTTGATTTAGGAAAGCATTATCTTCGATTTCAGTTGCTTCCTTCTTTTCCTACCTTTCTTTATACTTATTCAAAGGTATGTACCTTAATATGTCTCAAGACAGCGTGAACATGAAAATGGTGTTGGATGGAATAGGAGGCAGGTTTTCTATTGCTAATTGCCAGTACTTTTTTCTTCCTTTATTATTCGTAAGCCTAAAGACTTTTATGTCCAAATAATAGCAAACAGTCCACCTGATTTCTCATAATCTTGAAGTCCAATTACCTGTTGGATTCTAAAGGGAAACCTCTCTGCTTGTTGAAAGTGTTCTGGCCAGTCAAATGAAAGGTGAAGGCTCCAAGATGAATGGAGATAGCTAAATAGAAATACAGAAGAATTGACTGCTCAACACTTTGGGCTTGGTTAGGGCTGTGGTACATGAGGATTGAACTGCATGTGTCTTTTGTGGTTGAGGTCAGTGTATAGTACTTCCCAAATTGTATTGTTCTTTTTTAGAACTCCATATCTGTTCAAGAAAGAAAATCACTGATTCAGGAATGAGCTTATTCCTGGTTTGTAAGCGCTGTGCTTTTCCCCACCTCTGTGGCTATTTTTAAATTTCATATGAGCCTTCCTACATCCTATGTTTTCGGACACTTGAAATTCAACTCATTGCAGTATAGTTAATGGATCCTCTGTTTGGGGGCAATGCCTTCTTTGAATTGCAGCCTTAATTTGCAATTCTTAATTATTGTTGTGGTATATCTGGACCTGAAAGAGCGAACAATGTTAAACTGCTGCACACTCACACACACACACACACACACACACACACACACACGCGCACACAAGGTATTTCCAAACAGAAGCAATATTCTAGAAGAAGGCAGCTTTTTTTGGACTTTTGAAAATTCCTAAACAATATAAATGTTTGTGTGAAAAGTGTAATATAGTATAGTATTATACTACATTATACATCATATAAGTAACAATGTATAAATTTTTATACATTAGCTAATTAGAAAGTTTTTCAAACTTAATTAAATGTCACAGGAATGAAGAGATTGTTTTTTTTTTTTTTTTTACCAGATTTACGAGTAAATCTCTGTGATTAGAATCACATCAGAGGTCAGGCACAATGATTTAGACCCAACAGCACTATTTAAAAGGGTCATAACTCCACTGTTAAATTGGCACAGCTCTCTCAGAGGTGTGAAAGGTCTCACCAGCCCTCCTAAGAAGTCATAAAAGCCTTTCAAAAGTCTATAAGCCTTTTTCTTGGTGGCACGTGTTACCACCTAAACAGGACAAAAGTCCCCTTCCAGTGCCCAAAAGGATCACATATGGAGGACTGGAAGGGACCTAGGAGGTCATCTAGTCCAGTCCCCTCATTTAAGGGGTGAGGAAACTTGCCAAAGTCACAGGATGAATAACAGAGGTGTGATTTGAACCTAGGTCCTCTTGACTCCAGAGCCAGTACTGTTTCATGACATCGTATTACATCATGTAATGGAGGTGACCATGCGTTCTGTGGCTCATGCAAGTTCTGTAGGGTTGACAGGTTCTTAGAGTAGATGTGGTAACAGATTGTCTATTGCACAATAACCTGCCTAGGATTTTAGGAGGCACAGCAGTTTTCAAAAAACATTTCCTAAGCCATAGAAGGTTTATAACCCATGTTGATAGAGGATGAAACTACAGACCTTTGAAGTAATACTGTAAAAATAGCTTATCAGTGTGCTAACAAACGCCACACCTGAACTTTACTGAAACTTAAAACGTATTCTTTTCTTCCTTTCTTCTTTCTTGAAATATATACTAATAAGACCTTTCTTGAGTCCCTTAACTGCTAGTATTCTCCCCTCAAAATAATTGTGGATTTGTTTTTACTTTCTTATATACATACATCTTGGTTCCCTCAGTAGATCGTGAGCTTCCTGAAAGGACTGTTGATTTGGGGTTTGGGGTTTTTTGTTTGTTTGCTTGTTTGTTTTTTGCCCTTGCGTACCTGCTACATGGCACACAGCAGGCATTTGATAAGTGCTTTTCGATTGTTTGTTGTTGTTTGTACTTTGTTCTTGAAGAGGACCAATGATTTCAGGAGGGTGATGTGATTGACATAGTAACAGCATTCTTAGGTCAAGTTCTTCTACCCCCCCCCCCCCCCCCCGGCTGGGCAGTGAGGTTAAGTGACTTGTCCAGGGTCACACAGCTAGTAAGTGTCAAGTGTCCGAGACTGGATTTGAACTCAGGTCCTCTTGACTCCAGGGGCAGTGCTCTATCCACTGTGCCACCTAGCTGCCTGGCAGCATTCTTAATAAACAGGTTTAGAGATGATTGTCTTGCAGTGTTCTTTTCTTTTTCTAAGGCATGAGATTAACTTTTTAGGCCTCCCAGAGACATAGATGGGGTCTTGTTGCCTTTCACGTGCATGTCTCATTTATGATTTCTGGGGCCTGGTCATAGTGAGATGCAGGAGGACGGATCCCCATGAGTATTATTACGTAGTCTGCTCTTACTTCTCTCTGGCTCTGCAGTAATCATTACATAACAACCTATATGGCCAAAACTATTGTGACTTAAAAAAAAAAAAGAAAAAGAAGGAAAAGGAAAAAACTACTGTACTAACCTACGATACTCTGGTGAAAAAAAAGTTGTAGTGGAGAGATTATTACTAGCCTAGGAATCTGGAGAGCTGGTTCTGGTGCCAGCTCTTCTCCTGTGACTCTCTTTGTGGCCTTAAGCAAGTCACTGCCCCTCCAAGGCCTCAGTTTCCTCATGTTAAAATGAGGAACTTTTGGCTTAGATGACCTCCAATATCTGTTCCCTAACTATATAATATGAGTCCATATAATTTGAAGTTATGTCACTTTGAGGGCCTTGAGAAGTACCTAGTTAGACCCCGTTTCAAGTAGGAAGGGAAAACAAATCAACAAATCTTGATCCTTTAGAAAAGTCCAAGGTCAGGAGAAGGGACTTCATTTCATTTCAAAACTTCTTAGAATATTTTATGAAAAGCAGATATTTAGGGGGCAAAATTAAATCACAGAAGTTCTCAAAGGCTGGGGCAAGGGTGACCCACAGTTATAAAGGACTATAACCTACATGCTTTCACCAAGCAGAGAAGTCGTGGTTCTGAAAGGCATTTCTAGACACAATTCTGAACCAGTCTCTCCCTGCAAACACATCTTCAGAACCAACAAACAGGATCTGAAAGTAGATATATTATGAGAAACAACATGTTTGAGGTAGCAGGAGTGAAATGGTGTGATGAACACAAGAGAAGTGGTTTGTCTGTGCTCTTTTGGGACACATTGGACATAGTGAGGGCCACTGTAGAAGTGACCAAACCCCAGCACCTAAGCCAGGGACAGCTGGGGGTAAAAGAGTTCCAGGTTGTGCTACCCAAGAACTAGGCTGGGAGCTACTGTCAGCATGAACAGAGAACAAGATGCATGAAGTGGGATTTTGGAAAAAAGAGTGGGTGGACCTGGCCTCCTACTGATTTTATCTTCTGAAGCATCTTTAGTTCTAATTTTCTTGACAGAAAAAAGGAAAAACATTGTGCTTTTTTCACACCAAAATTAAAATAAAATAGAAGGAACTCTATAAAGGTAATAGCCAAGGCAATAAATTTGTTTCCTAACCAGGGCCACATCCAAAATTGTTTCTATAAGTATTATGCGAGAAGGGTTAACATCAAATTCACAATATCTTCAGCTTGATTTCCTAATGATGGGAGACTTTAATCTACCCTTGAAATAACATCTCCCAGGCCCTCAGTTTCTTCATGAGTAAGACAAGTTGGGCATGATGACCTCTGAGTTCTATGATTCTAAGTCTTCTTGTCCAGGAAAACAGATGTTCCTGGTGACAGATGAACTCCCAGCCTTCTCTCTTGGCCACCTCCAGTAGAGGTCATAAATAATAAAACCATTAAGCTCCCAGCACCCTTCAGCTAATTGAGAAAGAAAAGTGGAACATAAATCCACAGGAGTGTTAGCTCAGGGAATTGAGGAAATCAGGATGTATCAGGCCCATTTTTTGACGATCATGGACAGAGGAGTGGGAGCGCTAAGAGGTGCCTGAGTTTGTCTTGTATGTCTTCCAAGGTCTCTCTCCATAAAGAGTAAGATTTAGTGTTGCCCTTTTGTTTCTGGAAGCACGGCAGCATGATTAAAATAGAAGAGGAAAAAAAAGAGCCCCTGTTCTCCTTTTCTCCCAAGTGGAATGAGGATGTAGACCTGTGGCTTTCTCAATTAACACGTGGCAGGCAAGTCACAGAAAATATGGAGAAGTCCGAGAATGCCTGGGTCAATCCAAAGATGCAAAAACCTGTGGGGCCTGCTAGGATTATATGACCAGAGGCACCAGCTTTCATATTGAAGAGGCAATACACTGCAGTGCAGAGTTCACTGGAGTTGGGGTCAAAGAATCTGAGTTCAAATCCTAGTTCTGCCAGTTACTAGCTAGGTGACCTTATTAGGCAAATCACTTAATTTCCATCTTATCTGTAAGAAGACGGGTTGAACTAGTTGACTTTTAAGTTTTTTTTTTCCACTGCTAAATCTATGATCTTATGACCCTTATAGTGTGTTGAGGTTTACAGTTTCCTCACATTAACCCTGCAAAGAATTTTTTTTTTTTGGCAGGGGGAGGGGATCTGGACCTGTGACTTCATTGGTACAGGGGAATTAGTAAAGGGAATAAGCATTTATGTAAGACCTGCTATGTGCCAGGCACTGTGCTAAGTGCTTTACAGTGATCTCATTTGATCCTTAAGATAACCTTGTGAGGGAGGTGCTGTTATTATCCCCTATTATTATCTGAGGCAAACAGAGGTTAAGTGAGTTGCCCAGGGTCACACAGCTAGTAAGTGTCTGAGGATGAATTTGAACTCATCTTTTCCTAACTCCAGGCTCAACATTCTATCCCCTGCCACCTAGATGCCTCAGGGAACTCTTCAGTGAAGCAAATCCTTTTACCATGCAGATCAGTTTATTCACTGTTCTGTCCTTTAGGTGTGCCCAGCTTTTCTTGACCCTATTTTGGACTTTCTCCAGCTCATTTTACAGTTGAGGAAACTAAGGCAAACAGGGTTAACTGACTTGTCCAGGGTCACACCACTAGTAAATGTCTAAGGCCAGATTTGAACTCATATCTTCCTGACTCCAGGTCCAGTGCTCTGTCCCCTGGCCACCTACCTTCACATAGGAGGCAATTAATAAGTGCTTGCAGACTAACATGAATTTAGGCAAATAATTTAATCTTTGAGTGCTCCGAGGCATAAACTATCTAAGACTCTGAGTTGCAAAGCAGGTTCAAATATGACCTCAGACGCTCACTAGCTATGTGGCCCTGGGCAAGTCACTCAACCTCTGCCTTAATGCACTGGAGGAGGAAATGGCAAACCACCCTAGTATCTTTACCAAGAAAATCCCACGGACAGTATTAGTGTAGTATGGTCCATGGAGTCACAAAGAGTTGGACACAACCTAACAACTGAACAACAATGTGCCAAGGGCTGTGAATACAAATACAAGTAGAAAGAAAGATGCTCCCTGTCCTCAGAAAAATTACATTCTAATGAAACCAGTATGTGTCATGCTCAGGAATAGTAAATATTATTATTCCCATTTTATCAATAAGGAAATAGAAATTCAGAAAAGTTAAGGGACTTGCTCATATGGCTAATACGTGCAAAAGTCATAATTTAAACCCAGGCCTTCAGTGTATGGTCCTGCTTCCTTTGATGCTTTCCTTAGTACCACTGAAGAGCAGGAGGTGCTTGGGAAACTGAGGCAGAAGCTGCTAGGGAAAGACAGACATATCGGCCCATATAGTAATGCCTTCCTCCTCTTCTTATCACCTGCCTGTCTTGTGAAACCAATTCAGCCTACCTGCTCTAAGATAAAGTCTTTCCTGTTGAGTCTAGCCTTCATTGATCTCTGTAGTCAGAATTCACACTTTTGTTGTCTTATTCTCTAGTTGTCTCATGTGTATATGTATCTGTGAAAAAAAAGAGCTTGACCTTTGAAAACAGAGGACCCAACCTCAAATCTAGTGACCACCCATTTCTGCCCATGTCACCTTGGGCGAGTCATCAAATTTCTCTGAGGTGTCTTCATTTATCAGATAAAAGATTTGGACTAGATGGTCTCTGAGGTTCTTTCCAGCTTGAAATTCTATGAATCTTTACTCCTTAACCAGATCAAAAGGGCCTTGTAGTCAATGGGTGTGTACAACTTTTGTACACTCTAGTGGCTAACACAATTCTAGGCACACAAAAACTGTTCACCAGATGCTTATCGATTCACTGATTCTTTAGGCCCACACCACCTCTACCTGGTTCAGGAGCCTTGTGTTAGAGACTGGGATTTGCTTCATTTACTGAACTGCCACCTTCCCTAACAAAGGGAAGAATGAAACGTTGATGAAGGTCCTCAGAAACCACCAGTTTTTCAGACTGACTACTTTTCTCTTTACTAGGATTCTTTTTGTTCAGAAGAGAATGTGCAGCCTCTTAAATTAAACCCTCCAGCTTGACAGGTCTTTAAAAAGAGCTCTTGAATGTAGCTAGGTCCATCTTTGGCTGTGCATTCAGTCTGATATGTGCTCTTGCATTCCAGTGGGGGGTCTGGACCAGTTTGTTAAAATGAGGGTTTCATTCACCTGCCACAGAGAGAAAATTCTTAAGAAAAGCAGCAATTTCCCAAAGAGCCTGGGAGAAAGGCAGTCAGCTGGTATGGAGTATGAATTCTCCATCTTGTGCCTGGGGGGCAGGCTGGGAGGAAAGGGCCCCTGGCAGGCTGCAGATGCTACCTGAGTCTTCTCAGAAAGAGCAGGTGCTGTCAGGGAATACTGGGACACTTTTAAGAGAGTTCCAGATGTGGGAAGATTCTGAGGAGTTGGAACAAGAGTTGGTTCTTTATTTCTCAGGGCGAGTGGGAAGGAGGGGCATCAAAAGGTCAAGGGAGCCTACACCTGTCCCCTCCACAAAGCAGGGCATTGTTGATACCACAGTCAAGTAACTAAGCTCAGGGGAAGGAGAACCCATAAGATCTTATGAATGTGCTGTGGGGGTAGGGAACTTGGCATCATGAATTCTTTGCCAGGTTTGGCTCTCATTGTGCACTTACTATTGAGTATCCTCTCTAGTCTGGAGGGAGGCCTGCTAGCAATGTTTCCATTATTTTCAGGGTCAATCAGCACTGACAAGCCTTTTTTTCCACAGCAGGTGTTGAGGCAGGACAGTTACCAGAATATGTAGCCTTTGGCAGCAAGGAGATTGTCTGAAAAGAAATGTAGCAAGCTGGAGAAAGTACTCAAATAAATGGTAGTCAATAGACCTGTCAAGTTCTCTGCCATTATTTGCTATGTGACCTTAGGCAAATTCCTTAACTTTCTATGAGCCTCAGTTTCTTCAACTGTAAAGTTCTGAGATTCTGTGATTATTTTTCAGTGGAGTTAGGAATCCTAGCGATAATTTATGATGAATTTGTGTTGAGTTCATACACCTACAGGGTTCTGGGACTAAGTAAGAAGTCGCTCTAGGACCGTTGTTTCATTCAAGATTTGTGAATGTGGTTAAGGTTGAATGATACTTAATGTTATGCAGTGGAGGGCCGAGAATTTAGAGCCCCTCTGTAGCCCTTTAGTTCTCTCCCCATAGTGCAGTCCTCATTGTGTTCATAGCATCATCTTACTCTGCATGTGAGGGGCAAGCTTGAGCCACTGACTGTGAATATAGATTTGGAAAGGACCCTTCTGGGAACACAGACAAACCAACAGAGTCATTTTGGGCAAAGTATTTTTCTTACTCTCTGAAACACAAAACACTTTCCAGAGTTCCTGTAAAAAGTTAAGAAATAGGGCAGCTAGATGGTGCAGTGGATAGAGCACCAGCCCTGAGTTCAAATCCTGCCTCAAACACATAACAGTTACTAGCTGTGTGACCATGGGCAAGTCACTTAACCCCGTTGCCTAGCCAAAAAAAAAAAAAAGTTGAAAAGTAGACTAGTAAATAGAGTTAAGAACTAAAGAATAAGTTACTTCTTTTGCCTCCCCTGATTTGAGTTAAGAAATAAAGAATAAGAGTGACCCTGGGCAAGTCACTTAACCCTAATTGCCTTAAAAAAAAAGTTAAGAAATAGACTAGTAAATAGAGTTAAGAAATAAAGAATAAGAGTTACTTCTTTTGCCTCCCCTGATTTGAGTTGAGAAATAAAGACTAGAGTTAAGAAATAAAGAATAAGAGAAAGACAAAAACAGCCAATGTCAATCCAGATTCAAAATGGCAGCTTGGGTAAAAGTGGCTGATAAAAGGAAGGTCACCAGGAGACAGTGAAATTCAGAGCAAATAAAAGGAGATAAGTGAGAAAGTCCCAGGCCTGATACATTTGTGCTGGTGAAAAATGCTTTGTTTTATTTATTTCTTTAAACTTGACCCCTGTCTTTATAGGTCAATTAAGGGAGAAATTTAAGAACTAAGAGGGATTTTCTGAAAGGACCTCAAAGTTCACAAAGTACTTACCTCACAACCTTTCACTTTCTCCTTTGTAAAAAGAAGGGGTTGGACCAGACAGGTCTAAAATATCACTTTCAGCTCTATATTACATGAGTCTATGAAGTAGATAGTGCTTCAAGCATTATTATACCCATTTCACAGGAAACTGAGGCTCAGAGAATGATCACTTAGAACAAACAGCTTCCATCTTCTACACAACTGCTGTACTGATATTCCCAAAGCATGGGTCTGACCTGAATCCCTTGCCCATGAAGCTGCAGTGATGCCCTCTTGCCTCTGGAACTCAGATGAATTTTAAAGCCTTTCCCAATCTGTTTCTAAATTGTCTTCCCAGCCAGTGCACATTACATGTCCTCACACAATCTGTATTTCAGCCAAACTGAACTAACTTGCTGTTTCCTCTACACCACATTTCATCTCCTCCCCCCAGGCCTGGAATGTTCTCACTGCTCACCTTTGCCCAGCTCCTATCCAGGCTCAGATAAAGCCCCACTTCCTACACGAGGACTTTCGTGATTCTCCCAGTTGTTAATGCTTTCCCTGTCACTCTCCCCAAATTACTTTATATTTATTTTGTGTGTATTTTATATTTACTTATCCTGTATATGTTGCTTCCCTTGGTAGGATGTAAACTCCTGAGGCTGGGGGACTCTTTTCTTTTTGGCTTTTGTCCATAGGACCTTCCGTATATCAGTTGCTTATTGCATACTTTTTGAATGCGTTTCTTCCATCAATACAATAACAACTACTTCTTTATGAGATCTTGGAGAAGAAGCATTCTGGATGAGCAAAATTTCCAGATAACAGAGGCTTGCCCTTTTAAGCAGCAAACCTTTTTCAACACCACTTTTCACCATTTTGTATGAAAAACTTTTCAAGATGCATGATACACTTTGCTGTCTTCTTAAGTAGAGGGTACTAAGAGTAATTTAAGCTTCTCTTCATGGCTCAGGAGTATTTTCAGAAGGCAAAAGACCAGGGTCCAAATCCCACCTCTGCCAGCTACCAATGTGAACTTTAGCAAGGGAAACTTCTCAATCTCTTTGGGTCTCAGTTTCCTCCCCAATAAAGTGACAGTGCTAAGCTAGATGATCTCCAAGGTGTCTTCTAGTTCTAAATTCTATGATCCTATATGCCTGCAATGTAGTGGTATCTTCAGGGCCTTTTGAGGTATGGGGAGCTGTTTGTGCTTCTGCTTTTTATAGTTTCTGTGCTTCTTCCCTTGTTATCAAATTACTATCTATTGAATGACTAACAAGTATTGGAACTGGAGTTAAAATCCAGGCCCTCTGACCACTAATAGGCACTGCCTTTTTTAAAGTTATACTTCTAATCTACTATAGCTAGGAAACCAGATAACTGAGCTTCTTAGCACTGTGTGTAAAGTAAGAATAAACAGACATTGAGAGGGCTTCCCTGAAATAAATTGAAGGAGCTTTAGTTGATGGACATTATTATATTTATGTGGCTGTTAAGAACTCTTTTTTTCCCCGCTTGATAACTGATTCTTGGCAGTGACGCAGATAACTCTGGTTACCAAAAAATTAGTTGTCGCTTTGATTTATAGTCAAAATGGTTGAATTGTTTCCTAAGGCAAAGAGGCAGATGAGAGGAGACTCAATAGCATGAGAGTCTTTTCTCTGATCTAACCTTTCTAGAGAAGGGCTGTGCTCAGGGTTGGACCATCTCAGAAGGCATGTACTTCAGAGACCCACAGAGTAACCTGTGCTTTCTGCATTTCTCCAAGGGAAAGAGAATAGCAGTGACTGGAGTCACAAGAAATGCTGTACAGTACCCTGGTACCACTGGAATTTGTTTGTCATTTCATTTGATCCTTAACAACAACCCTATGAGGAAGGTGCTATTATCATCCCCATTTTTTTGTTTGTTTGTTATTATTATTCAATTATTTCAGTTGTGTCCAACTTTTCATGGCCCCACTTGGAGTTTTCTTGGCAAAGATACTGGAGTCGTCTGCCATTTCCTTCTCCAGTTCCTTTTACAGATAAGGAAACTGAGGCAAATGGGATTGAGTTACTTGCCCAGGCTCACACAGCTAGTAAGTGTCTGAGGCCAGATGTGAACTCAGGTTTTCCTGGATCCTACATCCATTGCTCCGTTATCAGATGTCTGCTGGTCTTGGAAGCACCTGCCCGCTTAATGTCAGCTTCCAGAGTCTTAAAAAGTTAAACTTGGTTCGTTATTTTTTTTTTGAAACCCACAACTACTAAGCACTAGACAGAATGTATAGAAGGTGGGATACTTTTTTCATAAACTTATGCAACTTTCTCTTTTGATAATTCATTTCCTTTGTTTTAAATATTTGTCATATAGATTGCATTCTTTGTGTGAAAGAATGCTTGTTTGGTGGAGTTGCTCCAATGAACCAGATGTCCTTATCTCAGCTGCCTCATATTTGTGGACTTCTCAGGAAATAACCTACATATAAAGAGTACAGGCCCAAGAGTGGACTATCTGCCATTCGGGGACCAATCTAGGTTAGTTTATAGAGATTAATCACCAGGTTCATTGTCATATAGTTAACATGTTTGGCCACAGTAGTCACCATAGTCCTTCTACTCTGGCACAAAGGGTTTGAGATTTGTGTAGGTAGAGGGAATATCTACACCAGTGAAATCAGAGGTCTTTGAAGCCCTGAAGCCTAGAGCAACTTGGAAGATGAGCCAATGACCATGCCACCCTCAACATGCCTGATCTCATCTGAGACTAAGCACGGTTGGGCCATTGTTGGTACTTGGATTAGATACTGCCTGGTAACACTCGATACACCTGGCCAGTAGTGTCAAACTCAAATAGAAACAGAGGCTACTAAACAGAACACAAGGATTCCTGTGTGCTACATATTGCCTTAGAAAATCATATATTAATGTTATATATGTTTCATTGCACTTTCTATTTATTTTATTAAGTATTTTCCAGTTACATTTAAATCTGGTTCCAGTTGTACTTGGGAGTGTTGTGAGCCTCTGTGGGCCACGTCTTTGACACCTCTGCAGTAGGCATTTCCTTGAGGGGCAGCATGGTGTGTGAATGAATGAGTGAATGAAAAGCACTTATTAAGCACTTACTGTGTACCAACTACTGTGCTAACCATGGGGGTAAAAATAGAAAAGTAAGATGGCCCCTGCTTTCAAGAAGTTCATATTCAAATCAGGGGAAGGCAACAGAAGCAAGAGGTCTCAGCTGCTAGACATAGAGTCAGGTAAACTTGTATTTGAATCTCTTTTCTACTAACCAGTGTCACCACGGTCAAATTGCTTACCTTCTCTATGCCTAAGTTTCTTTGGCTGTAAAATGAGGGGGCTGGATTTGATGACCCCTGAAGTCCCTTCCAGCTCAAAACCGATGATCCTATGGCTTACCTGATAAGCCTCCTATCTAATTGTTTTCTTTGAGAGAATCTGCCATTTCAGATTGCATCATTAGAAGCTGAGTCTTCATGTGATTTTTTTTAAGAAAAAGATTTCAAAATTTAATATGTAGAAGAAAAAGTGATAGTTAAAATATTTTTCAAGTTTAGTTGAATTCCAAAATTAGAAAAGGAGTATAGTGTAGTTAAAAGAAAATTGCCCATAAATATAATCAGCCATCTCACAAAGTAGTGAGTTTCCTGTCACTAGAAATATTCAATCAGGAACAGGATGATCCACTGTCAGAGATGCTATAAGAACAGTTTTTGTTTGGGTTGTAAGGCTGAATTAGAGGAGTTATAGACTCTGAATATGGTAGTGGCTTCATTATTCCAAGCTGAGAAGGTGAAACTTTTAAATATGGGTTCATTTTGCAGTTTGGATGCCAGAGAAAAAGACTGTCTGAAATACACAAGTAAGAAACAGCTGTGTGAGCTGTAGAAAGTCACTTTATGGATACAACTTTCTGTACAAAGAGGTTTTCAGATGCCTCTCATTGGATTTTTATCTTTCCTCACCATTGCACAAATTAGGGAACCATTAACCGAAATGATTGGCAGCTAAGAATGATTTATTCAGCTGATTCAGGGGCTCTGCCCTAGTTCTCTTAGCAGTGGTAGAAAGCAGGTCCTCGTTCCTAACAAGCCTAGGGAATAGACCTGGAACTTGACACTGCTGGACAGTGGAGCTCCTGAGACCTTCAGATTGTTGCAGTTGTGGGGGAGGGGAGGGAACAGTGACAAACCTAGGACAATGCAGAGTATTGGTACATCTTAATTTTAGAACGTCCAGTCTTTCCCTGGATAAATAAGAGATTTTTTTTATGGATTGTATTCAGAGGTTGGGAAAGGTGGTTTCACTCATAGAATTCCAAAGATACAAGGGGCAGCCCTCCCCAAGCCCAACTTCCTGACTCCAGCTCCTATAGCTATTGCCACAGTTCCCATTCATATTTCTTTCTTACCAATGTCTTTTGGATATGTGTCTGTCTCTTTATTCCCACTACCCTCATTCTAGTTCAGGCCCTCCTTACATTATCCTGGACTAGTGCAACTGCCTCTTAGCTGGCCTCCCAACCTCCATTTTCTCCTCCAGTCTATCCTGCCCATTGATGATAGACCTGCCTTCCTGAAATGCCACTTTCATCATGTCATTGCCCTGCTCAGAAACATAAAATGGCTTCCTCTTTTCTACTGCATCACTAAGCTCTCTCTGGCTTCTGAGGCACTCCGTAAACTGACCTTACCTTACCTTTACATCCTCATTGCCCATTATTCCATAACAGAACTATGAATCACTAAATAGTAGAACAGGAGGGAACCTCAAAGATCATCTGGTCCAAATCATAACTGATTTACTTCTGCAACACTGTGGACAAGTGATTATCCATCCTTCACCTGAAAATCTCCAGTGACAAGGAATCTGCCATTTTCCAAGGTAGCCCATTCCATTTTAAGGCAACGCTGATGGTTGGAGAGTTTTTCCTCACACCCATCTGAAACTAAACCTTTTTGCAGTGTCCCACTGATTCTTGTTCTGCCTTCTGGGGCCAGTAGAGTGAATCTAATCCCTCTTCCAAAGCATAGTCCTTGAAGATTGCTCTTGTTAACCTCTCCTCAGTTCTCTTCTTCATGCTAAAGATCCCCCTTTCCTTCAAGTGATTATCATATATTTTTTTCTACGTGCTACAGAGTCCCATTTTCTTTAATGGATTCTCATATATTTTTATGTTGGATCCAGAGGTTTGGAGAAGCGATTTCACCCAAAGGATCCCAAAGACACAGAGTACAACCCTCCTCCCCAAGCCTCCTGACTCCAGCTCCCATAACCATAACCATAGTTCCCATTCATATTTCTTCCTTGCCATTGTCCTTCAGGTATGATACATGCTAAAGAGCCCTAGTTTCTTCAATTAGTTACCATCTGTCATAGTTGCCAATATTCTGACTATTCTTTGACTGCTCTCTTCTGTGTTAGAGTTAGGGTTCATAGGACCATATAATTAGAGATAGAAGGGACCTAAGAGATGACCTTGTCTCACACCCACCTCATTTTATGGATTAGGAAACTGAGGCCCAGAAGGTAAAGTGACTTCTCCAAGGTTATATAGATAATAATCAATAGAACCAAGATTGGAAGCAAGCCCATTGCTAACAATCCAGAGCTCTATCCACAATTCTATGCTGCCATGTTAAGTCAGGATTTGACCCTTGTTTGGTCCGGTTCATATTTTCTGCCTGTACCGATTATGGCGGGGGGAGGTAAATGATGAGGACTTTGAAGAAATCCTCATACCCATCTTAGAAGTCTCTTATCACCAAAAACACTGAGTTCAAGGCTGGGACCTCAATGACCCACGCCTACCATCTGGCCCTACCTTCATGTGTGGCACCAACTCACCTGGAAATGGAACAAGTAACATCTGGATGTATGTGAGTTCTAGTTTAATTATATTGCCCATGACATTGGGCTTGAGATTGATTATTCGCCATGTTTAGTGAGTAGAATTCTCACTGGGAAGCATTTAATCCTTCAAGTTTACTTAACAGTGCAGAGGCCTTGTGTGACAGACATGTCCTTGCTTCTTGAGGTTTGCTGCAGGATCAGTTGATATCCTTCTGATTTACAGCTCAGCAAAAAAAAAAAAAAAGTGACAGGCTGAGTATTAACTTGTTCATTTCAGGGTGATCGCTGCACCACCATTTCTTCAGCTAGAAACCAGACACAGCTTCTGCAGTGTATGAGGCATTTGTGTCTATGGCCTGAGTAACTGCATTTCTGTTTTAGGATAATTGGATCATAGATTTAGTGCTGGAAAGGACCTCGGAGGCTTTCTAGTCCAGCATTCAGCACTTTTCCTTTGAGGAAATCGAGGCCCAGGGAAGCTAAATTACTTGCCATACTTGTCATACACGTAGGCAAGATTTGAACCCAGGTCCTCTGACTACAGAACTAATGATCTTTACACTGTTCTCACATTATGATATTGGATATTAAAACTGAGGAAACACCCATAGCAAGGGCTGTGTAGACAAGTATAGAGGGAGAACTGTACAACTCAAATAAAATCTCAATTAAGCTACTCTCTTGAAGGGGACTTATGGCCTTGCACTTTAAGAGGGCATTAATGGCTGGTTGTTGAATTGAGTCAGAAGAATGGCCGTTACAAAACAAGATAACCCTCAATCATTTTTGTCTGCCTTGGGAAATATATCCTGATCTTTCCCTTTCAAAATGGATGTCTCTGGTGCTCTTGGAATCCCCCACATTTCAAACAGAAGTCAAAAGCTGCACAATTAAAACCCAGCTCAAGTTGGAAAGCTATCCTGCTCTTCTATTCCTCCCTTCTCCCTGGCTGCAGGATATAAAATCCCTCCCTTGGGATGGATATGAAACACCAACCTGAGCCTAGCGGCTCTGATGGAAGTTTGCTATCAGGCTGGCTGACACCTTCCCTGGAGTGAAGAGAGTAATTAGTGTTGTGGTTTAAAATGCCATTCCTGGGGGCCTGAATATGGAACCTCAAAACCTCCTTCCCATCTCTTCTAGCAGATTAGTGAGTTGCAGGTAGAGAAAGTAAGAGGTAGCGGATGAGATGATAATGTCACAAGGGCTAAGCATCATTGCCCTGGTGCAGTCTGCTTGGTGAAAACGGATCCGCAGAGCAGATCATCCTCCTTCCGTAGCAGCGGAAAGAGAGCTGTCTGGGCCTAGTGGATGTAGCACCCAACTACAGAATTACAGGATCTCAGAGTCGGGAGCACCATTCAGCCAGGCACCATTTATTTCACATTATCCTTGATCAAGAGTCCCCTCTACAAAATCCCAACAATGAGTCATCGAGACTTTGCTTAGAGCCTTCCCATCTCTTATGTGAATATAGTTATTGTTGCCTCCCCACATTCGAATGTGAGCTCCTTGAGGGCAGGGACAATGAGTTTGCCTTTCTTTGTACCCTTAGCACAGTGCCTGGCACATATTAATGCTTTAATAAATGCTTCTTCTTCTTGTTCTCAGAATAATATTTTAAATTAATAAAATAAAATATCTAACATTATAAACCAATTATATTGAAATACAGTTATCAGAATAAAAAATAAGTTATAGAGCCCCTGAGATCCATCCACAGACCCCTTGGGGCTCTATGGACCTCAGGTTAAAAACCCCTGCTCTAATAATTAGGACATTTTTCCTTACATCAAACCCAGTCCAGGTCTTTGCTCAATGGACTCATTACTGCTAGATCTACCCTCTGGAGCCAAGGCAAACAAGTCTAATCTTTTCTCTACATGGGAGATACATGAGGACAGTTATCCTAGCCTCCCTGAGGCATCTCTTCTCTAGGCCAAACAAACCCTGTTCCCCCTTAACCTCCTTTGGTTTGTGTATCCCCACGCCCATTCCCACAAAGCCATCTCAGGTGATCTCCCTCCCCTATCTCAAGTTCAACACTACCCTTCTCTTCCCCCATTTCCATCCCCACTAGAGTCAGTGGCCACTCACAAATCTCATGGTCTTTGTCTCATCTGCACCTTGCAGCATCCTGGGATCCTTTCCCCCTTGGTGTGTCCTATATTCTCTTCTCTTTTTCTCCTGGACTTCAATTACATTTGCCTTTAAAAAATACTGTTCCAAGGATATCTGTCTTGCTATTTGACCTGGGTGCATTTTGTGAATCTTTCCCCAAGTGTCAGAATTTCTAGTTATAGCTCTTGTATGTAAATACAGGCTAGTTGCAAAAGAGGCAAAATTCTCCCCACTCTCGGGATCCACATTTAGGATTGGCATCTTTCAGTGGGGTGAGAAATGCCACACACTTTACCTACTACTAAAAGAGAACACAGCACCCAATAAATAGCCACGTGACATTACTACCCATTGGTATATGGCCAAAAGCCAGGGACACTATTCCCAGTGGAGATGATGAGGAGTTTCAGGAAGCAAGTAATTATAATAGGAGTTGGCATCTTGCCTAGAACCTAGGGGTAACACCCTTGCACTAGAGAGAAATGAAAAAGAAAATCTATTTTAATGGTCCTGTCCTTGTTCTTAAAATCACCTTTAAAAAAAAAAGAACCAAACCACTATTCCTTCTCTAACGTTATGAGATATGAGTTGGAACCACTGTAAGAGGTTACTAGTTGACATCATATCCCTTACCGTTGTTCCTATCTTTCCTTGGGTGTTCTTTCCTTAGAATTCTTCTGTCCTAAATAATCCTTTCCTTGACCCTTCTAGTCCTTCCAGCTCCAATCACATCTTTCCTTTCCTCTTCACTACTAAACTTGTAGAAAAAGTCATGTAGACTAATTGCTCCAATCAATCAATAAATCTACCAACAAGGACTTATTAAGCACCTACTGTGGGTCAAGCACCATGCTGGGTTCTGGGAATACAAAGATGGAAGTGAAACAGACCTTTTCCTCAAAGCACTTATGTTCCACAGTAGATTCAACGTATTTATGGATAAGTAATACAGGAGATAGATAGAGTAGATAGATAGGTAGATAGATGGATAGATAGATAGATAGATAGATAGATAGATAGATAGATAGATAGAT
>NW_020954571.1:17188049-17291450 GCF_900497805.2 Vombatus ursinus | reverse complement strand
GATAGATAGATAGATAGATAGATAGATAGATAGATAGATAGATAGATAGATAGATAGATGGATGGATGTGATAGGCAGACATGGGGATAGATATAGGACCCTACATATAAGATATATTTATATATGTATATGTATATATACATGTCCAAAATAAATACACAGTAATGAGAATTGAAGTAACAACTAGAGGAAACAGGAAAGATCTCTTGAAGAAGGTGGTACCACTTTTTCCTTAACCCCTTGCACTCTGGCTTCTGCCCCTACCATTTGCTATTATATACTACCACACACATTTATTAAGCATCATCAAAGTGTTATACTCTGTGGGAGATTCTAAGTTTGGATAATACAGAGTCCTTGCCCTTGGGTGCTATAGTTTAGTAGGGGGTTAAAGACACAAAATTATATGATAAGTCCAGTGGAGAGTTCTGAAAAGAAGTAAGGTCTAAAATTGATCTCTCAGAGGCCCCCAGGGACCAGTTCACCAAATCTAACACCCTTTTTAAAAAGTCTTCACAAGCCTCCCTTAGCTCCAAAGACCCCATCCTCTTCTTGGTATTCCCAAGAACTCTCTTGCCATTCCTTCATCTCTTTACTGGCTCTGCATCTACTTCCTGACCTCTTAAGGTGGACATTCCTAAGGTACCTTCTTTGGCCCTCTTCTCTCTTCTTTCTCCTTTGGCAGTTTCATTCTTTCCTGTGGCTTCAACTACCACCTCTCTGAAGATGACTCTCAGTCCTCTATTTCTAGCCCTGACACATATCCAGGTGCCTACTGGGATGTACCACTGGCACCTCAAAATGGTGTATCTAAAACTAAAGTTATAGGATGTAGATATTGAAGAGACCTTAGATATTCCCTAGATCAATTATCCCCTTGCCCCCATTTTTAGATGAAGAAACCGAGTTCTAGAGAAGTTTTATATGTAACACACCCAAGAAACAGCAAACTAAAAAACTGAGATTTGAACCGATGAGTTCTTGCACTTGCCACAAGTGCTTTTGTCTTTCTAATCTACCTACCTACCTACCTATCTATCTGTCTATTTTATATATCTATCTATCTAATCTCTCTGTTCCCTATCTGTCCACCTATATCTATCTCTCTACATATTTATCTCTATCTCTCTTTTGATATCAAAATTAATATCTGTATGGGGGGAGAGAGAGAGACAGAGAGAGAGAGACAAAGGGAGAGGGAGAGCAGTGGCAATCAGGAAGGATCTTGCTTCCCATAGTTCTCCCTAAAATCTGTTCCTCTTTTAGATTTAACTGTTTCTATCAATGGTACCACTGTTTACTCGTTTTCCCTTGTTTGCAACCTTGAAGTTATCTTTCACTGCTCCCTCTCCCTCACCTCTCATACAAAACCGGGAAATTACCAAGTTATGTCAAGTTCACCTCTCACACTCTCCTCCCCTCCCCTTCTTTTCCTATTGCCACAACTCTATCAGAGGCCTTTGTTATCACCCATCTAGATTATTGCCAGAGCCTCCTAATAGGTCTTCCACTCTCTTCTCCCACTCTCTACTGGAAATACTGGAAACTGGAAAGGATCTCAGATGTCATCTGGTTCAATCCATACCTGAAGAGTTACTTCTAAAACATTCCTGACAAGTATCCATGCAGCCTCTTCATTGAGCTAAATCCATCGCTTGCCAAAGCAGCCCATTCCACTCTTGGATAACTCTAATTATGCAGAAACTTTAGAGTTAAAAATCAGCATTTCTGTAACTTCTGTCCATGCTCCTAGTTCTGCTCTCTGAGGTCAAGTAAAATAAATCTAATCCCTAATCCATATAATAGTCCTTCAGGAAAAAAGAACACATTAATGTACAGATATTATCATATCACTCTGCCCAAAAATCTCCTATAGCCTCTTACCTACCAAGAAAGGATTCCTTTGCCTGTTGTCCAATTTGCCACATTCTGACCACCTTTCTAGCCTTATCTCATATTATTTCCATTTAAGCAGTCAGGACTGGGGATAAACTGTACTCTTCTGGACATGCTATGCCTCTGCCTTTGTTCTCTCTTTTTCTGCTCCTTAGAACATCTAGTCAGTCAAGAAACATTTTTAAGAACCCACTATGTGCAGGCAGTACCCTCTTCACCTACTGAATTCCTGTCCATCCCTGAAAGTCCACCTGAAGAGCTCCCTCCCTCATTAAAGCCTTCCCTGATCCTTGCACCAGTAACAACCTTACTCCCAAGATCTCTCATAGTATTTTATTGTGTGCTTTGCAATGAATAGAGGTAGCTAGGCAGTGAAGTGGATAGAGAACGGGATCTCTAGTCAGGAAGACATTAGTTCATATCCAGCCTCAGATATGGCCTAGCTGTGTGACCCTGGGTAAGTCATTTAACTGTAGTCTGCCTCAGTTTCCCCATCTGTAAAATGCTAATAATAGCATTCATCTCCCAGGGTTGTTGTGATGATCAAATGTGATAATATTTTAATACACTTTGCAAACTTTAAAGCATCATGTAAATGCTAGCTATTATTAGTAGTAGTAATAACTTAATATTGTATATTAGAGGTTTCTGTGTTTATGTATTCCCTCCCCTTATTCCCCTCACCCAATTTGTAAGTTCCATAATGGCAGAAACCATATCATATCTAAACTTTGTATCTTTCCTAGTGCCCTAGCATGGTGTTGCACACACAGTAGATATTTAATAAATGTGCATTGATTGAACGAATGAATGAATCTTCCCTAGACAAATACCTAGTCCTGCCCTTGATCTGTTGGTTATCTCAGCCTTCCATGGGAAACTCTTGTTATGGGGAAATCAGCTAAGCCTGGAAAACCTGTGAGAACATCATAGACCTTTCCTCCTTGCCTTCACTTTTCTACTAAAAGAGGACTTCTCTCTTTTTCAATTTATCTTATAATCGTGACTGGTATTTCTATAGCAACTGCCTTCAAGGAACTCAAAGTTCTGTATAGGTCCCGCCCCTTACGTTAAATATGTAAGAGTTATGTTTAAAAAAAAATAAAGTTATTTCCAGTTTTTCAGGAAGAGAAACTAAGATATGGAGAGTTGTATAACTTTCTCAAGGTCATAAGCTAATCTATGATGGAGACATTCACTTGAGATAACTGACAATTCTAGAGCACTTTTAGGTTAACAGTGCTTTGCTCATGATTCTGTGAAGCAGATAGTGCAAGTATGATTATTGATGTTTTAAATGCATAAACCGAGGCACAGAGAAGTGAGTTGTCCGTGGCCATACAGCTAGTGAGCATCAGAACCTGAATTCAAATCAAGATCTTCTTGAGGGGCAGCTAGGTGGCTCAGTGGATAGAGCACTGGCCCTGGAGTCAGGAGGACCTGAGTTCAAATCTGGCCTTAGACACATAACACTTACTAGCTGTGTGACCCTGGGCAAGTCACTTAACTCCCATTGCCTAACCAAAAAAAAAAAAAAAAAAAAGATCTTCTTGATCCAAATCCAGTGATTTTTCTGCTAAGCCCACAATCATGTGGTCCTGACTCTTGATGTAGTCCTCTATCTGTAAAACTGTCTTCCTTTGTTGCCTAAATCCTTCACGATTAGAAAATGGCTTTTCTGATTCCCTTTTCTTTTAAAGACCTTTAAAATATTCTCAGAAATCTCAAGCCACAAGTCAAGAGCAGATGCCAATTCTTGGAAATGATGTGTTTATGTCAAAACTCTCAGAACAAATAGGATGGGGCCTGGGGGTCCAGGCGAGGAAGCAGTGCTCCCTCCATCCACATCTTTTCCCTTTCCTTCTCCGTTTTAAGATTCCTGTGCCCTCAGCTTCTCTTGTGTTTAGAATTAGAAAAGGTCATTGTAAAACCACAAAGGCCAGACTGAGCCAAGGGAAGGTAGGAAACATAAGCTTGGCAATAAGGAACCAAAAGAATAGACGGGCAAGGAAGAAAATAGCATAACTATCCTATTAAATCCAGCTAAAGAAATAAACAAGCTAAAATGGAGAATTGTAAATTATAACTTTTTTTCAAGATTACATAGAAGTTAAAAGAATACAGACTCACAGAATTCCTTCCTGCCATCCCACCCCCAAAAGCTAGGTGGTACGGTGGATTGTGTTAGACTCAGAGCTAGGAAGATGTGAGTTCAAATCCTGCCTCAGACCCTTCTTAGCTGAGTGACCTGGAAAGTCACTTAATCTCTTTCTGGCTCAGCTTCCTCATCTGTAAAATGGGGATAATAATAGCACTTATCTCTCACAGAGCCTAAAGATTATATAGGACCTTGTAAACCTTAAATCACTATATAAATGCTGCCTATAATTATCATCTGTTAAAGATTTTGGATGACACACATCTTTCAGTCAACCAATAAGGGTACTAAGGAATGTGTTTTCCAGAATCCTTAATTGGATCAAAACTCTAGAGACGGAAATGAACTCAGAGACCACCATTTAGTCTAATCTACTCCTTTTACAGATAAGGAAATAGAGACCCAGGAAGAGTAAATAATTTGCCTAAGAGGACATATATCATAACAGATTTTGAACCCAGGCCTTCTGACTCTAGGCTCTCTTAGCTTTTCCTTGTGCCACATTGCCTCCTGAGATGAGCTCAACTCTATTCCTTGCTTTTCAGGTTCGATGGTCTTAGAAAAAACAAACTGCCCCACTATAAGCCCAATGGAATGAAAATTACATAAGACTGCATTTGATACAGCCAAAGTCTAATGGGTCAAAGCCATCCTGTTTCCAGATTTATCTTAGAGAAGAACCAAGCTCCTCTAAAGCAGGTGTCATTCTCTCAAATGGAGCTTGTTATAGATTGCAGATGTCACAGCCCAGGTGCCTGATTGCTCAGGACTACCATCACCAAGCTTGTGGTTTTAGTATTTCATATTATAAATGCCCTGCTGTTGATCCGTGGGGAAAGTGAGAAACTGAGGCAGGGGAAGAAGTGGCATAGTCAGATTCAAGGATGGAAATCCAGAGAGAACTTGAAGTATAGAGGACACTATTTAATTCATTCTTTGCTAATTGGAGATGTGTGATGGAAGTTGGAAGAGACTTAAATGCTGTGGGATAGAAGAAGCTAGGACAGGTTGGTAAGGAGAGTGAGACCAGAGCTGGTGAGATAGGCAGAGAAGTTTGCAATGGGATTAAATAGGGCGATTAGTGAGCTCAACTTTCAGATAATGCAAGGGATTTTGAAAGCCTTTATAAGGTCTTCCTAAAAGCTACTGACAGGTAAGAGTGGCATGCAGCTGAAAATCTATGATTATCTTGCTGTAGGAATCTTTCTGGGAGCCTCATTAAGAGCAGAGCACAGTAGTGGGAGGGGAACAGCAGCATGATTATACCTTTGGGGAGGTCAAGTGAGGAATTCTCACTTATTTGCAAAGTGCTTTGCCATCATTTTTATTAAATGTTCCCCACAACAACCCTGTGAGGTTGTTAGGGAGTTGTTTTATTTCTCCCTCCAGTCTACAGAGCAAGAGAGTTCTGACAGTGGGAGGCAGCTGAATCCTGGTCCCTGGATCAAGTACTTAGTGACGTACATGGTTGGTGCATCACACTTGCAGTTGAGATCGTGTCTGGAAAGCTCTTCCTGGGGCTAGCGTAGAAGAAAGAGTAGAAATCAGAGGACCTGGGTTAGCTCCAGCCTTTGCCACTGACTAGGGGTGTCACCATGGGTAAATCACCAACCCTAAGTTTCCCCTGTATAAAATGGGGAAAGTAATGCTTGCACTACCCACTTCACAGTTGTAAGGAAAAATTGCTGTGAGGCAAGTGTTTTATAATTTTTGTTTCTCGATCTGAACCTGGAGGAGATTCCCCTCTACTGATCCACACCTTCTAGTTTTACAGGGTTGTCTTGAGTACTGAGATGGCTTGCCCATGGTCACACAGCCAGTATGTGTCAGACACAAGACTCAAAGCTAGGTCTTCCTGACTCTGTGACTGGTCATCTACCTGCCATCCCAAGCTGCCTCTCTAATAAATAGATTTTACTGACTTAGGGAAACATGGACTATTATTATTGTGAATAATAATGATAAAACTGGATGACCCTGGTGTTCTCTTACCCTTAGATAGATAAGGTAAGGCACCAGAGGGGGAGAAAGATGTGTGGAGATAGGGGAATGAGTACTTAGGCTTAAAATCAGAATCCCTAAGTTTGAATCCCAGCCCTCCTAATTAGTACTTCTGTGACCTTGAGCGAGTACAGTAATAGAGAGGATGCTGAGAGATGGTGAGTGGCCTTGGGCAAAGTTAGCCTGCAGTTTATTTCCTTACCCAGGGTGGATTTGCCTGAGTGGCTCCCAGGGGAGCGGCTCTTTAGTTGCCTGCTGTCTACCCCTAGGCCCCAATTTGCATTCCTCTAAGGCTGGTGAGCCAGGTAGCTTAAGCCCAGACCCCTGCTCTTGGAATGCTCCAGTCTCTGAATGTGACAGTCAGGCTCTCTTTAGTAACACAGTTGATCAAGAAGTGGCTGCTAAATGTAAAACTTCTTGAGGATAGGGACTATGTCACTTTTGTCTCTGTAGCCCCAGCACCTGACACAATGCCTGATACATAGTAGGTACTTAAAAGGTATTTTTTGATGGATTGATTGCTGAAGTTTGGGTAACAGCAGAAGACCGTGATTCAGAATACTCCCATCACTAAAGGACGTGGGGAGGAAGAGCAGGCTCAAGTGTGTTTTGCAGAGACAGGTAGAATTTGCAGCAAACAACCTTCATTTCCTTGCGAGCCATTTCTGTGAATCTGTTCTTTCTGGCTCTAATGCTCTAATGTTTCCCCATCCTCTCCTTCCTTAATGTTAACTGCCAAGAATTGCCAAGAGCTCCCTCCTCACCGCGTCATCCTGAGCCGGGTGGGAACCAGCTGAAGGAGAATGGCTCTGCATTGAGGGCATCTCTGTTCTCTCAGGCTGTGCCAGGCTCCCGCTGGTACCCCAGCCCCTGTCCCTGGGCGGACACAGCAGTGACTATTATTCCTTTCTATTGACCCACTGGAGTTGGGGATAGGGGTGTTGTTGCTTCTGCTGTTTTGGGGGGAGGGGAAGGTAGAGTACAGAAAAATATCTGTCCATCATTGGGAAGGAGCCAAGAGGCCACACCAGGGTTTTCTTTTAAGTCACTAAAATTTTCAAAAGGCTGTCTTTGACTCTTCTTTTCTCCTGGTCTCCTGGGCCCTTTTTCCCCACTGGACACAGTTCGAAACAATTATTGGACCTCTAGTAGAAGGTGAACTCCTTGAGGGCAAGAATTGATTTTCATTTTTTCTTTATATTCTCTAGGATCTGGCACAATGCCTGGTTAGTGCATAGTAGGCACTAAAAAAATTTTTTTAATGAATGAATATGTTTCAAGTTTGTACTAATAGGATCCCCAGAAATAGTTCCAGATATGTCAAATTGACCTTAGAGATCATCTGGTCCAATTTCCTCATTTTAGGAATGAGGACATTTAGGCCTATGAAAGGAAAATTACTTCCCCAAGGTCACACAGGATTAAGGAGCAGAGCTAGGATATGAAGAGAGGACTTCTGACTCCAAATCCAGTGTTCTTTCAAGGACCTCATACTGGCAGAATCAAAGGACAGGAAGGAAGTCTGTGAAAAAAGACTTTTCATAAAGATAAATAAGCAATAAGTTCTCATCTAGACACTTGTTTAAAACTGCTTCCATGCCAACTACATTAATTTACAGAAGAGTAGTTAAAACGGTGCCTTCTCTCCACCCCAGCCTCTTACCTCCCATCGTTCTTCACTCAGACCACCATACACCTGCGTATATACACTGTCATTTCAACACGTAAGGCTTGAAGGGAATGTATGAACACGATCTTTGAAAGTAGCATGGCCCCTAACTTATCCAGAGATCAAATTCAGCCAACTATACTATTTAGAACAGAACTGAGAACCAAAAAGTCAGTTCCTGGCTTGCTTTCCCCCCAACAGGCCTCAAACAACCAAAGCCCTAAAAAAACAAACCTTTTATTCATAGGTGAGCCCCTTAGGTCTTCACTTAGAGCCTATTTACTCTTACTTCACACATATTTCTAAAAAGCCAGGTTTTCCTGGTTTCGCAGCAACACTACAGATCAGAAGCAGCAAATTAGCAAGGGAGTGGATATTGGTTGCTAGAAGAAGGTATGCTAACTACAAGAAGTGCCCATTTATGGTGAAGTTACTAATGGAAAAACTATAAAAACACACATAAAATAACTCAAAAAGCTTAGTAGTCTGGGGGCATTCAGTTTGGAGGCAAATAATCTCACATACTTCAGTAGAACCTATAATCACTGATCATCATGATTCTTGGTCACTCTTATGAAAACTTAGGAACAGTGCCCTATTCAGGATTTGAATACATCAGTGGGTCTGAGGTCTCACTGATGTGAGGACATCTTCTAATACTGCAGATCACTGCCTATCCATGCCTTTCTCATCCTGCAAAACTGGTTCATCATCTGCCATGAATTCTCCACTGGGAGGAGGGGTCTACACAGCATGCTAAGGACTTCTTTCTAGAACTCTTGGCATTGTACAAATATAGATGGACTGTGTGGGTTCTTCATTGCTCATTCAACGCTTCTTTTTTTCCAGTCATGCATATCTTGGATGACATTCTCTGTGATGCTTCACCTGCACAATTTTTCATCGGTAATTCAAACCCTCCAGTTGTTTCTTTGTTTTTTAAGTATCGGCTGCCTTAAAGGTGAAAGCTTCTGGATGATTCATTTATGTGAGGCGCACTATTCTTCACTGATGCTGAGTAAGTCAGGTGTCATGATCTCACCAACTGTAGTTAAGTGACCATTCTAAAGAAGGGCTTTGTACCTAAGAGTTGAGGCCACCATGGAGCATCTAAGCAGCTGACTTTGCCTCAGATTCTGGGTGCATTAGCCACTGCCTTCAGTGCTCCCACTAATACCTAGTCCATGGGTGCTCTAGAAGACACACTTCTTGTCCTTCTTTCAGGCATACTGCCCTAATGTTATTCTTTGCATTGGTCCCTGCATTTGTATCTGGGTAGGGCAGAAGGTAAGAGGCCCATCAATCAGTGGCACTTTTTGCTATAGCCAGGGCAGAGGCTTTGCTGGAAGGGCAGGGTAAAGTGAGTTTTGTGAGATTCTCTGGTGACAAGTTATCTGGCTTCTCTTCATGGCCTATTCCCACAAGTAATTGAAGTTAAGTTTCCTTTAGCTGTCAGGTCAGCCTTTAGGAGCATTGAATCTCAACCCATCTCCAGTGAAACTGTATCCCATCCAGTTTAAAATGAGAAAATCATGATTCTTCATCGATTCCCTACTGTTCCCTTGTACTTCTTCAGCAAAATGCTAAGTGCTCTATCCACTTCAGGAAGAAGTCCAGACTCAGAGGGCTCCCAGTCTAGCCAAGGAATGAGAAAAGTGCTCAATTGGGGGGGCTCTTAAAACATGCGGTTAACTGTTTTCCATCACCAAAGGACACCTGTGTATTCTGAAAGTGAGGCTTTGGGAAGTCTTATGGGTAGAAGATTCTAGACTTGGTGATCTGCTGAGAAGTTTCCTTGCCTTGCTTCATCAAGGCTGGGGAGTGAACTGAAGGAACCTCATCTGAGCCGAGTCTGTCTCTGAATTCTGTGGAGAGCTGGATTCATGACTTCAGCTGCTGCCAACACATTCCTTCCCTCTCTCGCTGATGCCGGCAGGGAATCTCTGTGCAGAGATGGTGAGAATTGTGGTTTCCTTGACTCAATAAATACCAAAATCGTTCCATTTATTTCCCCCTGTTATATTATTGTTATTATTTTGCTCACTTAATGAGACTCGGAGGTATCATTCCTGTCTGTCTGTAGCCATTGGCTATGCTTTTGGGTGATATAATCCATTTGATGGTACACTGCAGCTTTCCTAGGCCTCAGTTTGGTTTGTGAAATACTGTCTTCTGGGCAGGGTGAGATAAGAAAGATGTGAGCACATAGCAGCATCCAGTCTTATGCTTTCAGGGAGAGGAGCCTTTCTTTCCAGAGTACGAGCTCATCTGGGCTGTAAGTTGTGTTTTATCACTGTGACTTGGTGAAGAGAGGCCTAGCAGAGCCGATTCAGAGACAATTCAAGGAGTGTTCATGACCACGTTCACACTAGTCATTGCCCTAGGACTGGCCAGAAATTTGGAAAGGCATTGTTTGGGTGAGAGAGGGGTTTGACAGGGTCTGGACTCATGACAGGTCTTTGTAGTCCCAAATGACATGGAGTGAGAAGTTACCTGTATTATTTAAGCTTCCCCAACTAATTCTGGCTTATGGGAGCCAGAGCATTGTATGTGTTTATTTAGTCTACTGTGAAAACTGAAGAAAACATCATTTTGTTTAGACACTGATGGATCATTAGAACAATTGCCACGAGTCAAGAGAGGCAGTTTCTACCCCACTCACTGGAAGCAAGGGTTCCATGATAGAGACGGACCCCCAAGTAGGCAAAGAGGGGATGATATGTAAGGTCCATGGGAGGATGCTGAGAGCCGGTGAGGGGGGCAAACACTGCTGCCGGTGACTAGACCAGGTTTAAGACATTGCTTCTGGTCACTGCCAGAAGCACTTTTTGTCCTTATGCATGATGCCAGGGGCTTGACACTTGGCCCTTCAGAGCCAAAGCAATACATGCAGTGCCCAACAGGCAGCTAACTCTGCTTTTCACAGTCCTAAGTGGCAGTGCATGGTGGTGGGTGCCAGGGTGTACAGATCTTTTTGTGGCTGTGGGCAAGAGCCATGTATTCATAAGGAGGAGATGGGAACATACAGAACTCCCCAGCTCCATTCAGTGGTCCTAAAAGCCTGTATCTTTTGCAGATGACATTTTTTTTCCTTTTTCCTGCCCCGTCCCAAACTTCTGCTTAACTGTTTCCACTCACTTCTTGGCAGCAGGCTTCTGTGGCAATTTTTCAGGGATGTGGGGTGCTAGTTTTGCCTAGAGAGGGTGTGGCCAGGGCTACTCTGGCAGGAAGAATTCTCACCCGCCCTCAATTCCAAGGTCACAATAGGAAGCAGTAACATACCAGTTAAGCAGCCTTGGCCCTTACCAACATTGAATTCTCTTCCTTTTCAAGTGACTTCCTGGAAATTAGTACCAATAGCATTGATCAATGGCATTGGTTTTTTACCCAATTAAAAATATAAACAGAGAGGAATTTGCATTGAAGATAAAATTGCCCTAGAGGAAAATAGTGGGTTTTAGAAGTATACATTGTGACTGGAGAATAGTTCTCCTTTTCTCCTAGTAACCAGTTAATCTGGGGGGTCAGAATCTAGGAAGAATGGGAAAGCTCTTTAAAGTTTAGAGAAACTTTATCTTCCTTTTTACATGGCTGTCAATTGAAAGAGTCTGACATGGTCAACTTTAATCTCTGTGTGTGATTATATGAGTTTATGTTGTAAATATATATTAAGATTAAATATATGAAAAATGTATGACAGTATGCTACTGGATGGTCACAATTCTAGTCCTAGTTCTGCTATTCACTAGCCATGTGTCTTTGAGTAAGTCGATTCTTCTTGCTGTTTTTGTCCTCTGTAACATAAGGACCTCCAATATTTCATGATTCCATGATGCTGTGTAAGATTCTTCTTTTATCTCCAAAGGAGAAAATCTGGAGCCAAAGATTTTGTGTCATCTCTATGAGAATACAAAAAGAAGAGGTCAGTTCTCCATAAGTCATTGAGCTTTGACAGAATTGATGAAAATGGCACAAGAACACACACCAGACGTTCTCATAGCTATAAGTATACCCATGGCATAAATGATAACTCTGACTCTAAGCAGGTCTCTCAGGCTAGGATGATGAGCAAAAAGACAAAAAAAAAACCCACCAAGTAGTGTTTTCCCCATCTGGTCCTTTCTCCAATAGCTCAAGATTCTAATCATTTCGTGATCTTCATGCTTGTGTATCTACCGAAACAGAGAACAAAGAGGAGCTAAACGTGAAGGGAAACTAGCAGAGCCATGTAGGGAAATGAATATAAAATAGGGGGGCTCTCCAAGCTAGGAACCACATTTGAAGCCTCTTTGTATTGCTGGTGCCTTACATAATGAGCAGCATACAGTAAATTTTTCAATAAATGTCTGCAGGTAATAAGTCAGAGGAGAAAAGGAAGGAAAATATTCTTAGTCTGTCCTAGAACAAGGGGTTTAGTGAAAAAAACAAAAAAAAAATACCTAAAGCAATACTAGGATTTCAGTCTGAAAGGGACCTTAAAGGTTTTCCAGTTATCCCATAGAGTTCCCTCATTGGGACTCTTATGGTTAGTTTCTCCTACCCAGGAGGTGCTGACCTCCTAGCAAAGGTGTAGTTCGGAGAGAGACTCCTTCTGTGTCTGACAGCAACAGGTGCCATTTTCTGCCCTGTGCAAATATGGTTTCTTTAGAGTACACAGGCCATTCGTTTCCACAGCAGGGCCATCTGTTTTGGACCTCAACCACGATTATATTCTGGGTGCATAGGACCATCAGCAAACAATACTTTACCTGTCCACCTGATAACAGGCCTGAAACAGAGGCCTATCTCGTGAGCCAGAGAAAAGCATAAGGAGGAGAGAACAGAGAGGGACTGGAACTCAAGGTATAAAATGCCCTAGAAACAAAAATTTTTAAGTTGTGTCATAAATAAATCAGGCTAAGCGTAATGTGTGGAATGGACCACTGAGGTTCTGGCCTGAGAGAGTCTTTGATGTGGAGTTCTAAAAGACCTTTAGAATGCCCTCTTTTCAGTGTTTACACTTCAACAGCTACTTTCCAGGATCCTTTCACATGATGGTAAATGGCCCATAGCCACAGACTATCAAGCAGATATGATTTTTCCCTTCTGTTGTGTCTTTCTTGTCCCCTTCTTCATAACCACATGGAGTAGAAGGGACTTCAGAAACCATTTAATCCAGCCATATTTTCTTTTACAGATGAAACTCAGAAAGGGAAAGGGAAGAGACTTACCCAGAATCACACAGCAATTTAGTAGCAAAGCTAAATTAGATGGCAGATCTACTATGCTTTTTTTCCACTGTGATGGTTCTCTAGAAATATTTCTGCATTATAAGCAGCTGAGATATGTGTTCCTCTTCTCTTATTTGGTTAAAATAACCCAGAAAAGTTTTACTTTGAACATCTAAAGACACAAGGGGAACGAGAGAGAGAGAGAGAGAGAGAGAACAGATAGTAGAAAAAAATGATTATACAATTCCCTTGTTTTTCTTGACTTCCTCACTGAGAGATAGATTTATTGGTTCATGATCAAGACATGTACTTCCCTTTCCTTATGTGTCCAGGGTCTCACATTTTCTGAGCCTCCACAGTCATTTATGTAGTCACATACTTGTGACTTAGTTACTCCTAGACCCAAGGGAGTACATGATAAAAGCCCAAATCCTCTTAAATCATTTGAAATTAAGAGGAAAGAAAGGGCCCAACTCATTTCTGAATCACTTGAACTAACTGGAATGAACACATTGTGAATAACAGTAACTTAAGAACTTAGACTAGTGCCTGGACACTTTCCCTCATTTCATCACATCCAACTAGTTGGAAGTGGCAATTTTTACCTCTGTAGCATTCCTCCTCTTTGTTACCCACATAGCCACTCCCTCTGTTCAGTCCCTCAGGATTTCAGGACTGTTGAAGTAACCTCTAAATTGGCCTCCTGGTTTCTAGTCTTCCCCCTTCTGATCCATCTTCTGTGCATCTACCAGAAGAAAATTCCCAAGCCATAGATCTGACCATGACACTCTCCTGCCCAAAACCTTTGGTGAATCCCTATCACCTCTAGGATAAAAATAGACTCCTTAACCTAGCCTTTAAGGCCCTCTTGTATCCTTCTAGACCTTCTAGACTTTTGTTGTTGTTGTTCAACCTACCCTTGTAGGCTTATTTATCCCATTCCTATCCTTCTATTATCCCATTTTATCCTATTCCCTTTTACAAACACTGTAATCCAGTGAATTTGACATGACATCTCCCACACCTGAGCGAATTCATAAAGGTTACCTCCTCTGTTGATTGCATTAGCTGTATTTATTTTGCCTGTATTTATATATGTACATTTTCTCTTCTCTATTAAATTGTAAGCTCCTTGGAGGCAGGAACTTTTAATTCTTTTTTCTAGAGCAGTACTTGGTACATAGCAGATTGACAAAGTTGAATGTATTCTAAAGGCATCTTTTTTTTTTCCTATTGTTTCTTGGGTCACCTGCAATTTTTATCCCTCTGTGGTGTTTTGTGTTCACAGCCATATAACATCACTAGATGAAAATTGGTGGAGAAATTTCATGCCTCTTTAGAAAGGCACCTAGGGAGAGAAGTGGTGTTTCTGGCTGAAGAAGGTGTTGCCTCTGAGGAGGAAAATCAAACCAAATGGCTCCCCCTTCTACACTTTCTTATGGTTGATAAAGGAGGCCACATTATAAAAACACTTTTTTCCCCGCCATAACAGCTGAGGATTTCCTTGCATATTCGTTGTTGCTCTGTTAAATCCCATACGTCTCTGTCCTTAAATTAAACACACAAAAACGTGGCTCCAACAGGCTCTGTCAAAGACCCTTCAGACCAGATGGAGTTCTCTCCTTGTGGTTCTACCTGCTCTCAGTCAGGAACTGGTTGGTGCCTGTAATGCTTAGCCCAAGTAGCCATTTCTGTGCTGAAAACAAGACAAGCTTTTGAAGAGTCACATCTCAAAGAAACACAGAAAATTGAATACAAGCTGTTCTTTCTAGGATGTGGTATTTTTTCCCCCAATTCTCTCTTTACTGACCCTGACTGTGCTGTGAATCTCGATCCAGAACCAAACAGTGCAAGTCATGGTGTGGAAAAAGGAAGTGGAGCACACTGCACTTTCTTGGAAGGTGGAGGGGTCATCTGAATGTTTCAGAGCTGTTAGGTTTAGAGATGTGGGGATTTCTATTCCTGGTTGCTACTCCTAGACTCTTATTTGTCAGTAATGCTGAGGGAGCAAATGATGTGAGAACATTTGTGGCGTCACAATCAAGATACTGTCTATCATGAATTCCGAGGTGGAAGGAACCTCAGAGGTCATCTAGTCCAATACCCCATCTTAAAGATGAAGAAACTGAGGCACAGAGGTTGGGTGATTTGCCCAACATACACATAGATCATCAGGATTTAAACCCAAGTCCTTGTCCTTTTCAGTCCCAGGGGCTGAGAAGGTAGGTCAACAGAAATGGCCCACACCAATCATAGGATCATAGTTTAAGAAGTGGATGGGACCTCAGAGACCATAGGCTCCTCCTGTCATTTTAGAGATAGGAAACCAAGAAATAGAGAAGCCAAGCGACTTGCCTTGATAAAGAGGCAAATTTCATTCATTTTGACCCATTGAAAACCTCATAGCGAAAGAGGGAAATGGGACTGCAGAGGGAGAGTTGGGGGATTAGTGAAAGTTTTGTATTCATATACTCCGTGTGTGTGTGTGTGTGTGTGTGTGTATGTGTGTGTGTGTATGTGTCTCTCTATGTATGTATATATGTGTGTGTATATATGTATATGTATATATGATTAAGTGATTATCTACTTCAAATGATCAGTGATTTGATTAATTTATGTACTTTTCCTTCCCTCTTTCTCCTCTCCCCTACCCACACAAATAGGAATCTACCAGCACCTTCTCATCCTGTATGGTTCTCATCCTTGCCTTCTCATAAATCCCTCATAGAGGAGCTACCTAATGCACTAGTGATCTTTCTCTGGATCTTACAGTATTTCATGAATACTAGTATTGTACTTGAGCTGTCCCTCTGTTCTCCTTCACCTTTGATATATAGTTATAGCTAACATGTATTTAGTACTTGCAAAGTGTTTTACAGATGTTATTTCATTTGAGCCTCACAACAACCCTGGAAAGTAAGGACTACCATTATCCCCATTTTAGCTGACAAGGCTAAGAATTTAAGTGACTTACCCAGTGTCAGACCACTAGTGACTGAGGAAGAATTCCAACTCAGGATTTGCCCACCCCACCAGCACCCCTTTCCACGGTGCTGCCCAGCCAGCTCCATACTGTTCAGCATCCTTCTATAGATCCTTGCTTGTGTCATCAAGTAATCACTTTAAAAATAGGACACGTTGTTTCTCAAATGGAAATAAATCTCCCTGTCTGCCTCAAGAAGGTGGATATTTGAACCCCAGTCTATCATCATTGACAGCCCCCAATGAACTCTTTGAAGACAGGGATATCTCCAGTGCCTAGTACAAGCACTTAGCACATATAGTATTTAATACACAACAGAAAAGGCTACCCTGCAGCAATTTTGGTGAGGGGGAAGGGAGGAAGATAGGGAAGAAAGGACAGGAATTTTATTGGTAAGATTATATGTGGGTGGAGTTACCCCCCACCTTGGTTATTCATAGAATGGAGAGATTATTACTTAGAAGATCATAGAATCATAGATTTATAAGTGAAAGGGACTTTAAAGATGTCATGACCAATTCCCTCATTATCAAATGAGGAAGCTGAGGCCAGGAAGATGAGGCCAAGAGAGTTTAAGTGACTTGCCCAGGGTCACACAGCTAAGGTCTTCTCAGTCTCAGGTCTTCTTGACTCTAAGCCCAGCACCCTCTGTACCTTGCAACATTTCTTCTCCTAAAAGCTATAAACTTAAATTGTCCCAGCAAGGTGGGGGATGGGAGAAGAGCAAAATTGTAGTCACTTAGACCATATTTATCAAGTGACTTCTATACCTTGGCTAGCTATTTATTGAGAACAAAAGGATTATGTAAAGAAATATGACCATGAAAACCCAGCACAGTCTGTAATAGTTTGCCTCATCTCAAGCTCCTAAAATGCTTCAATTAATTTTCACAACTTGCATAAAATGTTTATAAAAGGTAGTAACGGCACCATTCCCAGAGTGCCTACTGTGTGTTGATAATGAGCTACAGGCTATTGCTGCAAAGAACTATCAAACTGGGTCCTTTTTCCCAAGGGCCTGATAGTTTAATAGAAATGTTGATTCTCTGCATCAAAAGATAAATGACGGAACAAGATCAGTCTACTGTATGTTTCAGTGTCCATTGTTTTCCTGCCAGGAAGGAATGGGGGGCTGGAGGTGGGCGTAAGAAGACAGATGCAAGGGAGATAGAAGCCATAGATGTGGGTGCCCCTGCGTGCCTTGTTATTTAGGTGGAGACAAGACTCAGGTGAGGAAAAACCTAGGGTGCTTATAAAGCAATAGAGTAGGAACAACTAAAAATCACAAAGGCTTTTTAAAAACACACAAAAATTTAGGTATCTAGATGAGTGGAATCAGTGTGATTTTATGGAAAGAGTGCTGGATAAGGAGTAAGAGAATCGAGATTCAAATCCTAGCTCTGGACTTGACCTCTAAGGTACGTTCTAACTCTAAATCTATTATCTTATGATTTTCCAAAGTCTTTCCTTGGGAGGCTATACACTTATTAAAAAGATATAGCCGTCACTCAAAACCATTTGGAACAAACTCCCTTTAGGGAGTTGAATTGCCTTCAGATACTGTTTGGGAGCCTCTTAAGATCAGCCTTGTTATTTTAAAATCATACCTTGTCATTGACCAAAAATGGTAGTATTCAGCTTGATCTCCTACCTTATCTTGGCTCCAAAGAACTTCTGACTATTTCCAAAAATCAGATCCAGTTTCAAAGGAAAAATGTTTACCACCAATGAGAAGATTTTTAAAAATGTGCCCCAGGCTTTGAAGGCAATTTCTAAAGAAACTTTCTAAATATGTTTTAAGTCATGCTGGAATGATAAGCAAAACAATCTGCTTTTTTATACTGCTTTTAAGGGGATAAAGCTTATACTGGCTGTATTGCCATATCCAGGACCGTCTCCAGTCATCCTGATCTATATCTTGCCACTGGACCCAGATTGGTGACTTTGCACAACCCTACTCACTTAAATCCAATTCACTTGCAAGTCATGACATCACCTTCCTGATGTCATGGTCCTCTTCCAGAATGAAGGCCAAACAACAATAACAATAATCTATTGCCATATAATTGTATTAACAGGTGTAAATGTACCCAGAGAAAGAAGGAGAATATAGTGGTCAGAATTCGGTGTTGCCTGATGATGCCCTTCTTCACAATGAGGTTCTTGTTTAATCAGATTTACAGAATTACAAGATGACTCAAAAAGGAAAGAAGAGAATTTGGGGCTATCTGATGGCCAGGCTGATCTTCCAACCAACAGAACCAACTATGTCCCTGAAAAATCAGTCTGTTTAAATTTAACTCTAGGGGGAAAAAACAGCAGTTCAGTTTCCAAACTGGAATTCTCCACCCATGTGTTTTTGGTATGCACAGATGCCTTGGAGTTTTCTCTCTAACAATAACAAAGATTGTTCACAATTATGAATGGTTTGGGTTGACTTCAACTCCAGCAAAACCATGAATCATTTTGTGACTTCAGTGAGGATAGCGTTATCTGAAATTACAAAGAAGTCACAAATACTTTGGCCCCAGCAAAAAAGAAAAAAGAATTGGACACATGATGGAACCCCCAGTCATATTAATTAAAATGAAAATCCTTTTAATTGTTTATTCTTGGGCAGCTATGCAGAGCAAGAAACAGCTGGTGAATAATTTTTACAAAGCCAGGTTCAGTGCAGAGGTGCCTATGGTATTGTTTATCACATCTCGTCTGTATAATCCACCTCTTGTTAGTACACGCTTTACTTTATTCATTTCTCTCAGAACTTTGGGCAAGAAACATTTTCTTTTAAATGTCACTGTTGTTTAAGTAGGCAGTTATCCATGAAGATCAAAGGAACCTTACAAGACTAAAGATAGGATGGCAAGGTGATAGGATCTTTCTTTGAATTCCAGGGGCAGACTGTCTCTCTAGAGAAGGTCAGACAAGTTCCCATGGAGCCGTGCTATATGGTGGGCTTTCCAGAAGTGGGACTTCGGGGGATAGCCTTGGTAGATGGGTTAGAGCAAGGCAATGATAGACATCCGATCTCTTTGCTTCTCCTTAACATGGCCTACCTTTCCTTAGAAAGGTGTGAATTATCTTGAAAGTCACTAGTCAAATGTTTTAGTATTCCCTTGGAGTGATCCAACTTTCCCAGGTCTTCCTATCCATCCTTATACTATGAGGAATAATGAAAATGCAGTGGCCAAGCACTGACCCATTACTGTCACATGGAAACCAACCTGCTCTCTCTTTCTTCTCCCTCCTCTCTTCTCTCTTCTCTCTCCTCTCTCCTCCCTACTCTCTCATCTCTCCTCTCTTCTCTCTTCTCTCTGTCTCTGTCTCTCCCTCTCTCCTTGTGTTTGCCTCAGTTTCCCATTGGTAAAATGGGGATAATAATAATAGTGCCTACCTCCCAGGGTTGCTGTGAGGATAAAATGAGGTAATATTTGTAAAGCAATTTGCAAATCTTAAAGTGTTATATAAATGTTTGCTATTGTTATTATATTCTCTCCCCCCCTTTTTTTTCTCTCTCTCTGTCCTCTTCCTCTTTTTCTTTCCTACTCTATTTCTCCTCTGTTCTTCTTTCTTCTCTGTCTCTCTGCTTATTCTTCTCTCTGCCAATGAGCCATACATAGCAAAGCCCATCTAACTAACAAACAGTCCAGCAGACAATCTTGGGAGCCTTCTGAAGTTCATGTTGCTCATCATAAATGCCTCTGGAGCTTCCGCCTTTGGACTCTGATCACTTTCCTTTCCAATCCACCAGCCAACCAAGTGTGCATGTGAGAAGCAATTCCATAGAGTAATACACATCCCACCCAACCCTGGCAGCACAGTAACTTAAGGAATCTGTGGGAAATGGATGAGGTGCCTCTCAAGAGGCAGCCCTGAATAGGCTGCCCTGACAAAGAACATGGGCAAAGTAGACCTCCTTTTGGCAGTGAGATGCTTTGATGAAAGTGGCTGTGAAAACGATTCCTGTTAGTGATTGCCATGCGAACCATGCCTAGACAAGCTCCATGTAGTTTGGGGGGAGCCCTCCAAGGACACAGGGAAGAGATGGCTTATTCCTGCTCCCACTAACCCAGCAAAAATACCTCAGAAGGCCCCAACAAGACAAGAATAACCTCATTCTGCTCTGGAGCCCAAGTTGGAAGTAGCTGAGGCATCACATTTTTCAGGTTTTAATGAAGAATTGTTCCAATGATGAGTTCTGGAGATAATTGCAGAATGTTTATTATTCTTGGGAAACAAGTTAAGAATTTCAGTATTTATAGCAAATTGGCAAATGTGGAAATCACTGCATATATCCCAGGTGTGGGCTTCCTATAAATGTCATAGGTAATTATCACCAGAGCTGTTAGCTATTTATCTCCTTCCCATAGCTGATGAATAGGAGTGCCATTTATTCATTAAAAGATGAAAAACAAATAGCATCTCCCTGTTCTACCAGTAATGAAGCCATCCCTGAGCCTCAAAGCTCGAAGAACAAAAAAGATAGTTACTTCACTTACTGGTGACTACAGAGTCCCTCTATGACTGCTATAGGCTGTGCTATAGGCTGTGAGTACATGAACCAGCCCCAGAGAAGACAAATCTCTGGGAATGGGGGAGAGGGGAAAAGAAGGATAGGGATCAGACTTTCAATTGGACATAATGTTATAAATAATAATCTGAAAATTAAGGAGGTTTCTGATATTGGAAAAGCAAGTACCCCCATGGAAAGATTGAGAACAGCAAAAAGCAAAAAACTTTTCAAAGAAAGATGCTTAAACCCCTTGGGGTCTAACAAAGCCTTGACCCTCTTCTCAGAATCATGTTTTGAAATACAAAATAAAACACATGGGATTACAAAGGAAATCAATTCCATTGAAATGCAGTTATCAAAATATTAAGAGAACGGTGGGTAAATGGGTCAATGAATGGCCATGCGAAATGCTCATGTTTAAAACACAGAGCAGACAGCCTTTTGTGCCTCCTTTATTCACATGATATTAATTTCCAGAGACAAACTAAACAGGTGTCAACTTTATACATATCATATGTGTGGGTATATTATATATTTTATTATATAATATATTGTGCATTACATATACATGTGATATATATTTATATGCATGTATACATATATAAAACATGTCTATATATAAACACATCAGGTCTTACAATGTACTTATAATAGTCCTATGAAATAAATGGCATAAATATCCCTACCACCCTCATTTTATAGATGATGAAATTGAGATAAACCAGAATGGTAAAAGACCTTGAGATCATGCCACATGAAGAGTAGATGGAGGAATTGGGAATATTTAGCTTGAAGAAAAGAATACTTTGGAATATGGGGAGCAGGGAAGAGACACACTATCTGTTTTCAAGTATTAAAGGATTGTCACATGTAAAATTTTCTCTGCTTTACCCCAAACATCAGAGCTAAGAGCATTAGGGACTTCTTCTGGTGGTAATAAGTTTTTTTCCTTTCAAGAGGTCTTCTAGCAAAGGTTAGATAGCCACTTGTCAGGTGGGTCATAGATTTTAATTTTTGTTCAGGTATGAGTTAAGCTAGATGGTTTCTGAGATCCTTTCTGACTCTGAGCTTCTGTGAGGTACCGAGGAGTTAAGTGACTTACCCAACGGCTGCCTAACTGCTAAATGCCAGAGCCAGAATTTATGCTGAATTCTTCAGCTTCTTTAAGACAGAGCCTTTTCTCACATCTCCCTAGTCTCTCTATTGTATACTCAAGGAAGCAGAGGCACACAGTGGAAAGAGTGCTAGGTTTGGAACTGGGATTTGCTTAATTGGTTTGAAACATGGTTCTTGCACATCCTCCCTGGATGATCTTGGGCATGTCTGAGCTTCCATTTCCCTCTTTATAAAGTGACGCAGTTAAACTAGGTAATCTCCAATGCCCATTATAGCCCTCCACCAGGGTTCTGAAAAGTATGTGTGTGTGTGTGTGTGTGTGTGTGTGTGTGTATGTGTGTGTTTGAGTGTGTGTGTGTTTGTGTGTGTGTGTGTGTGTTTGTGTGTGTGTGTGATGGACCCCTTGCGCAGCCCAGCAAAGCCTTGGTCCTCTTCTCATAATCATGTTTCAAAATGCATAAAATAAAATACATAGGATTACAAAGGAAATCAATTCCATTGAAATGCAGTTATCAAAATATTAAAAGAACAAATTCATTGACCCCGAATTAAGAACCCCTACTCTGGATCCTGTGATAGCCATGAATGAGGAAGAATTATAGCCCAGTTCTGTTCTTCCCAGGGGAAAAGCAGGTTGAGTAGTTCAAGTCAAAACTCAACTCATCTTATACAGCTAATGACTCACTGACTCGTGAAGCAGAGCCTTTAGAAGGCCACACGATTTATCCCCCCCTGACTCTCATTGCTTGAGGTCCTGGCTACTGTTATGATGGAAATCATGCTGAATTTGGAAAAAGAAGACCTGGGTTCCGGCCCCTGCTCTGCGGTTGAGACAGAATGATGTCAAAAGAGGGAGGGGGTAGGACGGGAGAAGGACTAGATAGTTTCTAAGGTCTCTTCATCCATGGTCCTATTACATAATACTTTTAATTTATAGCACATCTTTTATTAAAAGCCTCAAAATCCCAAAAAATATTTGGGTCAGTTACTGCTAAGTAAGAATAAGCTGAGACACCTGTTGGAAGTGAATCAGGAGCCAGGCTGAAAGTAGAAACCTCCTTTCCCCAATTTCCAGTCTAAGGCCTTGGGCCACACAGCTTCCCTTCCCTTTCCCCCACTCTGAGTCTGAGAGCCTTCCCAGCAAAGAAAATTGAGAAGGGATTTTGATTGTGTACACCGCATGTTAGCCACCACTTGTCCCTGCTCTGCTGATTACAAAAATCTTCTCTCACAGTCCAAAAAGTGAGCAGCAGCCTGATGATGCAGCTGCCTTATTTTTCTCCTCAAAGAAAAACAACACTTTTTTCAGGAAGAAAATGAAAACCTCCAGCTCAGAGTCACCCCACACTGTACCATCAAGAAATTCCAAAGAGGTGTTGGCCACCTTCTCAGTCATGTTATCGTCCTTAAGTTCTGTCATTCAGTCAACTCTCCATTATTCGTGGGGAGAGAATCTGCTCTGTGACTTCTCTGGGGTCACTTGTGACCAGAACAACCTTCTTCATTATATGGCACATTCAGGAATGACCAATCCTTTTTAATATTTATTTTATAAATACTATTATTAATATTTATTCACCTAACAAAAGCATAATTGGCAAAGTGAATCTACAGCCCCTCCTCCTCTAAAAATAAGTTTAGCACCTAAATGAAACATTCAATTCAACTCAACAAGCATTTTTTTTTTAAAGCAGTTAATGTCTCAGGCACAGTGCAGGTTGTTGGGGAAATATAGATGAAGAAGCAAACAGTTCCTGCCCTTGAAGAGCTTACATTCTACCAGTGGGGAGAGAGGGAAGAAGACAGAGACCATGTTCATAGATAGGTAATACAAAAAATATACAAAATAAATAATAATAAGAGCTAATATTTATATAGTACTTTAAGTTTTGCAAAGTACTTTACATATATTTACATCTGTACATACTACATACATTTGATCTTCACAACAATCCTGAGAGGTAGGTGCTATTATTATCCTCATTTTATAGACGAGGAAGCTGAGTCTGAGTGAGGTTCAGTGAGTGGCCCAGAGTCACAAAACCAGTAAGTGTTTAAGGCAAGATTTGAATCTGGGTCCCAAAGTCAAGCACTCTATCTGCTGTGCCACGTACTTGCCTCAAAACACAAAGTAATTTGGTGGTTTAGTCACCACTGACCACCGAGGGAACCCGAAAAGGCCTTGAGTAAGAGGTGGCACTCATGTTAGAGTTGGTCTTTTGGATTACCTGCATTACTATTCCTCTCCAATAGTGTGTATAATAAAATATTGGCCATGATTTGGAATGGTTATTTTTTTTTCTCAATGATTGCCCATGCAAACAAACTGTATGATGAGTTGAATTATTCTTTTGAGGGTAAAAAGAAAAGATGCCAGGTCACTTTCTGTCTTGTGCTTGCCAAGGATGTATTTCTTAGAGTCTTTTTCCCATTCTCGATGGAAAAGTACTAGAACTGAAATCAAGCTCAGCTTAAGCATCACCTTCTGAGTTCGAACAATTCATTGGAGGATTAACATGAGGAACATACATCCCTGAACTGGTATTTTAAGTTGGTAGCTGTCCAGAAAGGCAGATGATTAAGACATAAGATCATAGATCTAAAGCTAGAAAAGGCCTCGGTGTTCATCCGGTCAAACCCCCATCCCACCATTTTACAGAGGAAACTTTGGCCCAAGGAGGTTGTGACTTGCCCAAGGTCACAAAATAGTAAGTGTTAGAAGCGAGATTTGGATCCAGGTCCTCCAACTTCAGAGCTTAAATACTGCCCAGTGATTCACTGTGTGGAAAGACATTTTTCAAAAGTATAAAGCCAGCAACCTTTTATGATGTCTGTGTGTTTCGAAAATGGGCCCTATCCTCATTACATTACGTGTGCAAATATTGCAGCCTATTATTGGCACTCCGGCCAGAAACACAGTGACAGTAACTGACGTTTGTATAATTCTTTACAGTTTTAAGCTGCTCTATATGAATAATCTTGTTTGATCCTCACCACAACTATAGCAATAGGTAAGGCATATATTTCACAGTCACAGGCTCTCAGGGTTAGAAGGGACCTCAGAGACCATGCCTCAGTATGAATCTACTCTACCACCTGGGTCTAGATCAAAGGTTCCGGGTTCAAATTCTACCTCTGATACTTATCACCTGCTCGACCTTTGGCAAGTCACTTAACTTCCTCAGATTTCTTCATCTGTAAAAATAGGAGGGTTGGACTAGATGGGCTCCGAGGCCCCTGACAGCGCTCGAGCTGGATAGACGGCCTCCTCATGAAGCCTTCAAAGGAGGGGAAGCCCAGTACTTCCTGATGCAGTTGATTCCACTTCTGGATTGTTCAAACTGTTGTTTGCCCTTCGTTCTCAAGACCAGTGACGTCATGAGGTCACCGTGACTTACGTGTGGATTGGAAAAGAGCGGGGCAGAGCTGTGCAGAGTTGTCAACCTCACTTTCTCATTCAGAGTCATCAGAGTCCAGCGGCGAGACAAAGGTCAAGACAACTGGTGATAACCCAGGATGCCGTTGCTCAAATTATTTGCAAGCTGTTTTCCCCCTACCCCACCTTAAATCGAGCCAAAATCTGCCTCTTCTTGTAAATTCTGCCATTTGTTCCTAGTTCTGTTCTCCGAGTCCAAGTAGAAAAAGTCTAACCCTTTTCCAGATGACAGTATTTTATATACTTGGATACATCTATTATGTGTCTGTCTTTCTCCCCCAGATCTTCTCTTCAGCTAAATATCTTCTGTTTCTTCAACTGACATTCATATGGCTTGAACTCTAGTCCTCTCACCATTCTGGGCATCCTTTTCTAGTCTGTTTATGACCTTACTAAAATATGGCCTACAGCAGGGGACATAGTAGACCAGATGTGATTTAACCAAAGGAGGCTGCAGTGGGATTATATTGCCTCCGCTATTCTAGACATTAAGCCTTTGTGATACAGCCCTAAGATGCCTATTTTACAGAAGAGAAAACTGAGGTTCAGAGAGATTATGACTTGCCCTACCTTACAAGGTTGTTGATAGAAAAAGTGTTTTGCCCACTTTAAGTCACAATAGAAATATGGGTTATTATTTTTATTTCCCAAGGTCACATAGCTAAAAGAACATAGGACTTGAACCCCAGGGTATTCTGACTCCATGTCCACAGCTCCATCTACTATGCTGTACCACTGGTCTGACTTTCCCTTAGTCAAATGAGGGCAAAGCGAGAGTAAATAGCTTTAAACTGCAGTATGAACAATTTTTAACCTGGTCCAATGGAAATGTATTGCAAGGAGAGACTAAGTAGCCATCTTCTCTAGGGGCAACCTCCATAAATCAGTGTGGACAAACACCCATGAGGTCTAGCTGCTAGTCAGAGTTCACATAGAAAGTTCAAAGTACAAGTTACCCAATAGGCCAATGGGCAAAACACTCCAGTGACCACCAGGCTTTCCCACTCCTACTTAGGGAATTTTAAAAAATAAGTTAGGTTCTCCTTGGTCAGGATTAGTTGAATTGTGGACATACCAAAATTTTGAGTCATCAATTAAATACCACTTTCACCTTAAGTGTCCTCTCAGCCCTAGAAATATGGTTAGTTTTAGTTGCATCAACTGAAACAAAGGCATTGTGGAAATGTTTACTAATGGAAAAGATGTTATCAACTTCAGAGTCCATAGACTATTCCTAAATAATACATTGGTTTGCCCAAATAGATGACTTATTTGCTAGTGTTAGTGAAGGGAGAAGTGGCCTAAGGTAGGCTGCTGATGCCGAGTTAATATCATGGTTATTTATTCTCTTGTGGAAATCTGATTAGTTCTGTTTTTCCTCTATGGTAGAGTTAAATTCAATTTCAGTTGGATTCATCCTAGAATCACCAGCTAAGAATCTTTATGGTTTTCAGCCAAAGTTCAAAGAGAACAAGAGATGTTCACAGCCTCACCCTGTTAGAGAATGGTGCCCAATGTGTTTTTCCTCCCCTCAGGACATCTAGAAAATTTCCCTTGATTCATGTCATTCATCCATTCCACAAATATTTGGTGTGGGTCTGCTGAACCACAACAGATATTTAGTGTGTGCCAATGCACTATAGTGTGTTGCATTAGATGGATAGTGGATGCATTAGTAGAATGTAAGTTCCATGAGGGCAGCAGTGATCTAATTTTTCTTTGTGTCCCCAGTGAATTGCACATGGTAGATGTTTAATAAATATTTGTTTTATTGAATTGAATATAAAAATAAAAGAAGAAAATACAGTTCTAACTAGGAAGAAAAGGCATGAAAAAAAGAATGAATCTAGCATTTAAATGAGAACTCAATAAATGCAAAGACTGCACCTTGTATAGATTTTCTGTCTCTCCCAGTACTTCCCTGAGTGTTTTTGCTCACAGTAGGACCTTTAAAAATATTGGACAAAAGAAAAATATTAGTCAAATTAAACACAGGTCATGAGTGATCAGCATGAGGTCAGGTTGGTTCAAGAAGGCATCCTAAATCTTTGCATTATCTAAGCACCTGCAATATCATATGTTGGGAATGGGGAGGGGGAAGGAGAGTGGCTCCCAGCAGAAATATTCATTGATGCTAATGTAGGGTGAGGAACTGATGCAGACATTTGATGGCTGAAAGGTAGGTTAGTAACCATTTGGGCTGGGAATTCGCTTTCCAACTCAAAGTCACAAAATCTCATGGTTCTGTGGAAGGGACTTCAGGCTAACCCAGACTTGAACAAAAATTCTTTCTACAACATATCCAGTAAGTGGCCATCTAACCTTCACTTGGAGACTTCAAGGGAGAGAGAACCCACTGCCTCTGGAACTTTTGTATAGTTTCATTTGCAAGGAAAGTTCTTTTTGTTCATAGTTCTGTTCTCTGATGCCAACCAGAACAAATCTAATTTCCTTCTTCATAATAACTCTTCAATTACTAGTTGACAATTGTCATTTTACACAGACCCCAAACCTTAGTCTTCACTTCTCCAAACTAAAAATCCCTAATTCCTTCAAATGATCTGGCTTCAGCTTGGTTACAGTCACCATTACCATCTTGGTTCCTCTCCTCTGGATGCTATCCAATTTATTACTGTCCTTCCTAAAATATGGTACCCAGAACAGGACACAATATTCCAGTTGCACTGTGCCCAAAGCAGAGTCCATTGGAGCTATCACCATCTTGGTGCCAGATATCATTTCCCTCTTAATTCAGCCTAAGATCACATTTACTTTCTTGGTTCCCAGATCACAGAGTCCTTCACTCCGTATGGAATTTAGAGATTTTCCTAACCTCTTTTTTCAGTTTCTGAAATGGGACAAACACTTGCTGGCTGATAGCTTCTCAAGAGTTTGGAGAAGAGTAAATGAGTTCCCCTCCTTGCATGGTGCAACATTTTCATGGTTAAGAAACTTTTGAAGCTTCTAAAATTGAAAAGTGAGGCACAAAGACAAAATCAATACTACCTTCATCCTACTTCCTTGGAGCCCCCAGAGCACTTTCTGCCTCAATTTGGGCACTTACTGCATTTTGTCTTATTATTAGAGTGATTTGTTTGTATGTTCTATCCCTCTGGATTGTTACCTGCCTGAGAGCAGCAACCATATCTTATTTATCTTTAAACTCCCATAAGGCTAGGGGCAGAGGCACTCAATAAGGTTTTATTAGATGATTACGATTCATTTGTTCATTCTTTCTACTGGTCCCTCTGTGTTCTGTTGGCCACAGCTTGATGGCAAGCCTTCTCTGTCAAGACAGCAAGCATTTATTAAGGGCCTACTATATGCCAGACTTTGTACTAAGCACTGGGACCAAGACCAAGAGCCCTCTATGTCAATCAATGGAGTTAATAGATAAAGATAGTCATCGAAGAGACAGTGTATTTTATCTACATGGCACTGTGCATACAAATTGAATACCAGAAACACCTTGGCAAGGTGAGAAATTTGAGGTACTGGGCCAATAGGGAAGCTAATTTTTAAAACTCATGATGTGAAGTCACTACCAACTATGACTTCATTAAAGAAAGAAAGGAGATAGTTTTCTATAGAATGGGAGGGGGGAAAAGATTGGATTTGATAAAGGGGAAACATACAGGACCACTTTCCTAGAGAGCAACACCTACAGGTTGGCTCCAGGCCATAGAATGTCCTAAGTTTTCCTTATATGACACCATTTTAGAAACAGTGGTAGTTGATTGGTGGAGAGTATTCTTCAGATAAAAAAGACAACACTTTTAAGCCATACAGGTCATTTTAAGGAGTTTAAAGACATCTATGAATACTATTGTAACTGATGAGATTACCACTAATAATAATTTATAGAACTATAACTATGACTTTAAAAGATTTTATGTCCTTGGCATAGGGATTCCCTCCACTCATGCAAACGGAAAGTTCTCCAAGCCTTAATAAATGGTTTCATGAGTTTGTGTGGCCAAAACCCCCCATCTTCAGATGGCCAGCCACTCAAAGACGCTAAGCTCTGTGACCTTAGGTAGGTTAGTCTCTGATGAAAGAGATATGATCTGTCACCAGGCCTGTACTCAAAGCCTTTCAATCTCAGTAATACCTACCAGGAGAGGCAGTGTGGTATAGGGGATAGAGCACTGTCCTCTGATTCAGGAAGAATTGGGTTCAAGACCCTTCTGTGACATAAACTAGCTATGTAACCCAGACAAGTTGCTTAACCTCTCAGTGCTCCAGGCAGTTGTTAAAGACTCTAAATTATTGACCTGCATTAGAAGGAATTTCCTCACTTGCGTGTTTTCTATACTATACCCGCAAAATCACACAAATTCAGTCCCAATCCCTTTACTTCCTTCAAAGAGCAGATGTTTTAGATGAGAAATTTACTTCGTATCTTTAGATACAGGCATGCATGCATCAATAAAAACCAAAGGACACTAGTGTTTTTTTTTCTTTTAACCCTTTGGCCCCTGGTCTGAATACAGTGAGCTACTTCTATACTACATCATGCCAGTGAACTTATTCATTCATTTCAGGTGTCTGACTCTTTGTGACTCCATTTAGTTTCTCTTAGCAAAGATACTGAAGTGGTTTGCCACTTCCTTCTCCAGCTCATTATACAGATGAGGAAACTGAGGCAAACAGGGTTAAGTGACTTGCCCAAGATCACACAGCTAGTAAATGTCTGAGGCAGGATTTGAACTCAGGAGATGAGTCTTCCTGACTCCAGGCCCAGCACTGTATCCACTGTGCTATCTACATACCCCAATGAACTTAATAGGACAAGGAATTTAAAGGAGTCACATGTTCAGTGCAAATCCAACTTGTCCTTCCCTCTGGCACTGCTAGTTCATTCCTTTTAGACAGAGAATATTAGAAGTTCAACATTTATCTGAAAATATGCCTGTCTCTAACCTTCCCCTCTCCCTCCTCACAAAATATATCTTAAACTTATGTTTGATGGTGTCTTTGAGTACCTGCTACTCTAACTAAAGTCAAATATTTTTCTGCCACAGAAAACTGTGGCTTCTTTTTATAATACTTCCTTTTCAGATGTCATTGTAGCCATCGCTAAAATCAAAACTTCATCTAACAAATGACTGCTGCAAAAGTCTCAACCCCACATTGAAACTTTTCAAAAGGTTTTCTTCTGGAAAATCCCTACTTAAAGCTGTCATTCATTATTGCAAAGGCCACCGAATGAAAATAATTTCCCTAGAGTGGTCTGTTCTCTTGGTGATTTTTCTGAAGTCATGATCTGGGATTCTGAATGAAGCCCGTAATAGGGAGCAATAAGACTTACTGCAAACAACAAACTGGGCTATACTTTCCCTGCATTGCTGATATGAAGTCACGTGACTCCATGTGCTTGTCTAGGTTAGCATCCCCATGCTAAATGTGGCCCAAGGAGAAGTCCTGGCTAGAGGACTGAGGAAAAGTAAGAATCAAATGATCTCATGAATGAAGGATTGGAGAGAATATCGAAGCACTGGTTCTAGAGAAACGACATCACTTGTTCTCACATCCAACTAGTCTGTCTCCTGATTCTTGGGTCTTCCTGAAATGCCATAGTTGGGGACAGGGTTGGGATTCTTTTAAATTGATGCTGAAGACACCAAAGTCCCCTCAAAGTAGTTTTATTCTAAATAGACTAATTCACCAGAAATCAAAGCAGGAGTAACCAAGGAGGCATTTTTAAAGGTGGAAGAATCTCTTCCCATGGTATTTTTTAGGAAATGTACAAAATTACTTTTCTGAGATGTTTTAGGGAGTCATCTTACCTAGTCAAAAAGTTAGCTTTGGCAACCTCTAGGACCCATGTCTTTCTAAATTTTTTTCGAGGGTTACTTTGGACAGGGCAAAATATTTCAAATTTACATATTCTTCTCGGGGGCTATTCCAAATTTCTTTTCTCCACTAAAACCCTCAATATCCTTATGTCTACTCAATCTCTCTCAAAGCAGATACCCTTACCTCCTACTTTACTGAGAAAATTGAGACCATCTGAAATGTACTTCTCTCATCTCACCTATTCTGTACCTTAAGAGCCCCTCTCCTTGCTAAGACCAATCCCTCTATCTGTGGCCTTGATCCCATCCATTTCCGTCACCCTATTCATCACTACAAAATGAATGATTGAATGAATAAATTCTCAAACAACCTCTTTAGGAATAAGGATAAGAATGACCCTGCTTTGGATTAGCCAATAACTTCCTGACCTGGGGTCCAGGGACTCAATACCCATTGATAGATTTTGGGCGGAAGGGAAAAATATTAACTTAGATGGGGAAAATGCTTTATTTTCATTAATATCTAACTGAAATTTAATATTTCCTTCAATTATGAATGTAGGCAACAAACATTATTCCAAGAAGGAGGCCATAGGCTTCACCAGACTGCCAAAGGGAACCATGAACACACAACAAGGTTGAGAACCTCTGGACTAGGGATTAGTGTGTGTTATTAAGGAATTGCATATATAAATCATTAATTTATCCCAGAAGTTAAAATACAGATGTTGTCATGTAGTGGGTTGTAAGAGGCATCAGAAGGAACACTGGATTTGGAATCAGAAGACTTCAGTTTGAATATTGACTCTACTACCCATATGACCTTGGTTAAGCCCCTTCCCTCCAATTTCCTCCTCTGCAAAAAGAGAGACTAAATGATCCCTTTGGTCCTTTCTTACTGTAAATCTTATGATCCTAAACATTTCCTTGTCAACAAGTATTTGCCATGTTTAAGGCCACGTGCTAGATGCTGTGGAAAATTTACAAAGAAGGACAAGACATGACCTTGGACCTCAAGAAGCTCACAGTCTTCTTGTAAAAATAATCCAAGATAAGTGACAAGTTAAATAACACTCTAATGGGTAATTGGAAATATGCCACCAGGCAGTATATGCTTAATTAACAAATGAATAATACAGACAATATGTTAGGAAAGGAGAAATCACTGTGGGTTGGGGATGATCAAGGAAGGCTTTGAGGGGAAGGTGGAGACTTCCCCCGTGCTTTGAAAAAAGAGTACATGTTGTCTAGGCAGAGAGGAGTGGGGAGGGTGCCCCAGTGAAATAGAGACACAGAGGCAGGAAAACACAAGGTATATTCAGGGAAAAACAAGTAGAGTTGTTTAGTGGAGTGGGTGGTTGGTTTACATAGAGGAATAGTGGAAGAAGGGCAATGATCTGGCCTAGAGGACCTTTCCCTTCTGGGAATGTATCATGAAGCTGAAGCTGGAAGGGACTTCAGTAACCAAAGAGCCCTGAGTACTAAATGTAAGCGAGTAGACTTCCTGTTTACCCAAATCTTTTGGTTCTAGTTCACTGCCAAGTCTATGAAATCGTTTCTGTTTTTCTTTATCCCTTCTCTTTTGTTTCCTTACTGTGTGCAGGGGAGTATTTTAATATAAGGCTCAGTCTTTTCTACACCCAGAAATCAGGGAATGCTTAGGATATGTATCCCTTGTGACCCTTTTCAAATGAATGCTAATTTACCCTTCTTTCATTTAAACTGCCACCCTTTTGTAGTTCTCTTTTTCATATGGTGACAGTTTTCTGAAACAAATTAACAAGTACTAACTTATAGAACATGTATGTATAGATAGGTTAGTTAAAAACAGTCTTTTTTTTTTGAGGCAATCAGTGTTAAGTGACTTAATATGTGTGTATTTACATCACATATATTTGTGTATGTGAACTAAAGGGAATCTCTAAGGGAAGACATCAGCATTAAGGGGGACCAAGGAAGTTTTCTTGTAAAAGGTGAAGTTTGAGCTGAGGCTTGAAGGAGGCCAGGAAATACAGGAGGCAGAGGTGAGGAAGGAAAGCATTCCAGGCATGGGGGACAACTAAAGAAAATGCCCAGATTCAGAAGATGGAGCGTCTTGTGGGAGGAAGAACAAAGAGGCCAGTGTCGATTGATTATAGAGTATTTTGAAGGGAGTAAAGTGTGAGAAAAATAAACAGGGAAGATCACAGAATACGAAATAGACAAATTTGATTAGATAAAATTAAAAAGGTTTTATACAAGCAAATCCAATGCAACTAAGTTCAGAAGGGAAAGAGTTAACTGGGAAAAATTTAGGCATCAAGTTTCTCTGATAAAGGTCTCATTTCTAAGCTATATAATAAGGAACTGATTGAAATGTATGAGAATAAGAGTCATTCTCCAATTGATAAATAAATGGTCAAAGAGTACAAACAGGCAGTTAACAGGCAAAGAAATCCAAGCTATCTATGGCCATATGAAAAAATGCTCCATATCACTCATAATTAGAGATTGGTGAATTAAAGAACCTCATATCCACTAAATTGGCAAAGTTGACAAAGAAGGAAAATGACAAATGTCAGAGAGACTATGAAAAACATTCACAGTATTGTACTGTTGGTGGAGCTATGGATTGGTGCAGCCATATTGAAAAGCAATTTGTAGTTAAGCATAAAAAGTTACTAAACCTTTTGACTCTGTGGCACTACTCCTAGGCAGATATCCCAAAGAGATCAAAAAGAAAGAGGAAAAGGTCCTGTATTTATAGCTATTCTTTTTATAGTGGCAAAGAACTGGAAACAAAAGAAGGATCCTTTAATTGAGGAATGGCTGAACAAATCATGGTAAAGAAATATAATGAAGTACTGTTGTTCCATAAGAAATGATGAAGGGGGTGGTTTAGGTTGGGAAGACTTACATGAACTGATACAGAGTGAAGTGATCAGAATTGGGAAAACGATTTATATCATAACAACATTGTCACAATTTTGAAAGACTTAAGAACTCTGATGAGTCTAATAAACAACCTTGATTCCAGAGGACTGGCAATAAAGAATGCTAACAACTTCGTAACAGAGAGGTAATGAGCTAAATATGTACAATGAGATACGCATTTTTGGACATGGCCAAGATGAGAATTTGTTTTCCTTGACTATGAATATTTGTTATAAGAATTTTATTTTTCTTCTTATTCCCCCAGTGGGGAATTTTTTGTGTTCTCTTCCTGCTTCTAATAATGACTGACATATCATGTTAGTGTTTTAAAGTTTTTAAATCACATTACATACATTTTCTCATTTGAGACTCCCAGGAATCCTGTGAGTTAGGCACTATAAGTAGTAGTATCTCCATATTACAAATTAAGAAACTGAAACTTAGGTTAATTGACTTGCCTGTGATTATATAAATAGAAAGTGTCCGAGGTGGGATTTGAACCCCAAGTCCATCATTCTTTCCACAAAATCTCTGTGAAGGGCATCAACCGGTGTTTGTGTATATGTGTGTATATTATACTTACATGGGGATGATACCTAGAGTACTTGTCATACAGGATTGTTGGGAGGATCAAAATAATAATGGACATAACACACTTTGCAAACCTTGGAGGGCTAAGTAAGTGTCAACTATTACTATCATTATTATTATAATTATACATGCTTAAATGTAGAAGAGCTTTTTAACTGCAAGAATAAGAACAAGTTGAAAAGTGGGCTTCAGGACTTACTCGTCACTTAAAAAGCTTGTGATGTATAAATATGAAAATAAGGAACATCATTAAGCTCAAGGGCATGTTTTAATGGCAGTTAATTAACTTTTAGAAAATAGTCAGCAAATATTTTGCCTTTCTGCTAAGATGGGTCCTGGAGAGACTGTCTCTAACACTTAACTGCGGGTGGTAAAGTATGAGTAGAGATTTTAATAACAGCTGCCTGTATAAAGAAGTGTTTGTTCTCAGACTAGTTTTAGTCTCTTCCCCCTCGCGCGCCCAGCCAGCACTCAAGCAGTTGTCAGTTAATGGGCCTGAGATAGTGATTTGGAATTAAATCTGCTCTGAGGGTTGCTGCTTTCTCCATTACATGATGGAATTGTGTCTGTAGTTAATGGGATTGTCTGCTTTTATTTTTGCTCCCATCCTCCTGCTTCTTATCAGCAGTGCTACTGTTTTCCCTGATAAAAAGGTATGCCAGAAATGGATTAAAAGGGCACATCTGTATGTACAAAAGGGCTATGTTCTTTGTGGCCACAAATAAAAGCAAAAGACAAGAAAAATACCTAATACGTGATTTTCAGAAATGGCAGAGGATCATAGATGGTTTAGAAAAGGTAAGGACCTTAGGCCAAAAAAAACAACCCTTCAAGAAGAAGCTGAGAAGCTCAGAGAGACCTGAAAAATGTCAAAAAAAAAAAATAGTCAAATTGGGGTGAATAACAAACAGATGCAGGATTTTACTCCTCTGACTCCAAATCTTCTGCTGTAGATCAGAGTACTATATCAGTGCTCTGTCAAGACATACAATTCATTCTGACCTAGGTAAGAATACCAAAAGTAAATAAGATCCTTTATTTTAATATTTTAATCCAGTACCTGGGTTTGAATTCTGGCTCAAATCTCTTTACATCTCTGAGTTTCAGGTTCCACATCTCTAAAATAAAGAGGTTGGACTAAAAGGCCCCTAAGCTCCCTTTCAGATCTAAATCTATGAAACTATGAATTTGATCCCTGTCTACAGTAACAGTACCTTGCAGATAATTACCAAAGTTTACCAGCCCACAAATTTCATACTTCAATTGCCAGGCTACATAATTATGTGTAATACAGGGAATAAAATAAAATCAATCCTTAACCTGTCATCAGTTATAATTGACTCCTTGTCCAGAGGCAGATGGATATCTTGCAGGGCTCTTCTATACTAGAGTAGAAAATGAAGACGTGAGCGAAGAAAGGTTCATGAGTGGGGAGACCAAAAAAAGAGGAAGAAGAGGTAGCAAAAAAAGGCATAACCAATAGATGGGGATAGGGTGGGGAGAAGTTAGAGAAGTTAAGGGAAAAGTAATTTAAGAAAGGATTGTTTTGTGATCAAAGAATGTTAGGGCAATCCCCCATGCCTGGAATATATTCCATAGAGAGTCACCAGTTCAGAGGTTCTTAACCTTTTTTGTGTCATGGACTCGTTTGGTAGTCTGGTGAATCCTGTGGACCCTTTGTCAGAATAATATTTTTAAACCTTTGGAGGAAATGCTAAATTTCACTTAGAAATTAGTGAAAATCATTCCTTGCCTTCACAATGAATGGAGGAGGGATGGGAAGGGGGGAGAGATTTTGGAACTCAAAATTTTAGAACAATGAATCCAGGATATTCTCCAGGATAAAAATAAATAAATAATTTTTTTGTTTTGTAAAAATAAACAATACATAAGGGAAAACATTAATTAGTGAAAATAAAAATTTTCTCATCCAAGTTCATAGACCGCCTGAAACATTAGATCCCTGAGGGGGTCCTTGGATAAGAATCCCTGCTCTGATACGATCCCTTATTTAACAGATAGTAAAACAGACCCAGAAAAGGAAGGAAATATTAGACTATAGAACATACAATGTAAGAACTGGAAGGTCCCTTAGAGGTCATCTAGGTCAATCACTTCCTTCAGAGATGAGGAAACTGAGACCCAGAGGGAGGGAGCTTGTTCAAGGACACAGAACTAAGTAATAGAGCCAAGAGTAGATCTTGTGATTCTAAGGCCAAAATTCTTTCCTTTATGTACTTCTCTGTATTGGCCTTTGCTCACCAGCAACAGAGCAACGTTTTAGCAATGGAGCAGTAGGAACCAGAAACTCTGAAAGGGTCCAGGTATTGGGCTAAGCTTTGAGAGATTTCAACCTGAATCTGCTGCTCTCCTCCTTTGATCAATCAATCAGTCAACAAACATTTATGAAGTACTTACATTTGCATGACACAGTGCCAAGCTCGCAGGATTCAAAAGGCAAAAAACAGGTCCTGCCTCCAAGGAGCGCTCATTCTAATGGGGGAGACAACACATAAATAACTAAGTACATCGAAGATATATAGAGGAAATGAAGGTAATTTGAAAGAGGAAGGCATTAGCAACTGGAGGTGGGGGAGGCAGAGACTGGGAAAAGCCTCATGCATAAGAAATTAGAATTTCAGCTGAGTGTCTTAGGAAACCTGGAGCAAGTGTGAGGGGTGGGGAGAAGAGCATTCCAGGCACTAAGGTCAGACAGTCAGTTCAAGGGCACAGCAAAAGAAAATGGAGTGTCATGCTCAAGAAACAAAGTAGATCAATGTAGCTATGTCATAGGAAGCATAAAGGGGAATCAGGTGTAATAAGGCAGAAAAGGTAGGAAAGGATGAGGTTATAAAGTTTTACATACCAAAGAGATGACTATATTGGATCCTGGAGGCAGTAGGGAATCATTGGAACTCATTGAGCAGAGGGTGACATGCTTAAATGTGTACTTTAGAAAAATCACTTTGGCAGTTAAGAAGAGGATGTATTAGAGTAGAGAGAGACTTGAAGTAGGGAAATCAATTAAAGGGCTCTTGTAATAGTCTAAGAAAGAGGTGATGAGGGGACCAAACGGGTTGTGGTTACAGGACTGGAGAGAAGGACATGTATATGAGAAATGTTATAAAGGCAGAGATGACAAGCTTTGGAAATGGGTATGATATGTGAGTTGAAAGTGAGAAGTCAAGGATAACACAAGGTACGGGACTGGGTGACTGACTGGGAGGATGGTAGTACCTTAACAATGATAGGGAAGTTCAGATTGCAGAGATTTGTTGGGGGTGGGGGGAAGGGTAGAGATCATTAGTTCTCTTTTGAACATGTTGAGTTTGAGATGCCTATGGGACAATCATCTTGAGGCAGTTGATTCCCAGATCCATATATCCATCTCTCTCCTGAGCTACAGTCACACATTTCCAACTGCCTTTTGGACATCTTAAATGAAATAAGATGAATATATAGCTTTGGGAACCATCTACCTCAAGATGACAGTTGAACATGGGAATTGAGAAGAGAACCAAAAGAGGTAGTGTAGAAAGAAAAGAACAGAAAAGAGGCCCAGGATTGACCTTTGTGGATATCCATGTTTAGTGGTTGTGACCTAGAGAAAGATCCAGTAAAGGAGACTGAGGAGTGGTCAGACAAGTAGGAGAACCACAAGAGTGTCATGAAAACCTAGAGAAGAGAGAATATCAAGAAGGAGAAAGTAATCAATAGTATCAAATGCAGCAGAGATCACCAATGGATAATGAGAGATTGAAGATCAGAGAGAAAGAGTGAGAGATATAGTGGGGTGAAGGGCATTTTCTGGAGAAGTCAGAAGAGGATAGGATCAAAGGTGCTTGTAGAGGTATTTACTGGCCAGGAGAAGGACCATTTCTTCACCTGAGACTGAAGCAAAGGAGAAAATAGTAGAGAACTATATCTGAGTAATATGGGTTAGGAAAGAGGGGAGAAGGGGAAGGAAATTCTCTGGGAATGGTCTCCATTTTTTTCAGGCAAGTATGAGACAAAGTCTTCAACTGAGATGACTGGGGTAAGAAGCATCATGGGAGGTTTGAGGAGAGATTAGTTACTGGCCAAATGCTTTTTAGGCTGGTTTGACTCTGGTGGATAGATTTGTCATGTGGCAGGGCTTTTTTCCTATCTCTCTTTCCATGGATTCTGGATCCTATAAGCAAGTGTGTCTTTTTTGAAGAATAAAGATGACAAGATGACAAGATGGACAAGAGAATGTATGCAAGTCAGTTTTATGTAGGGCATAGGAAATAACCTTGGAATTGGTATCAGCTGCCCTAGGTTCAAACTCTAGTTCTGTTATTTACTGTCTGTGAAACGTTGCCTAGGTCATTGAGCCTTCCTTTCTAGCCTCTCAGCTTCCTCCTCTATTACAAATGGAAGGGGGGGGGGGCATTGAGGGGCTAGATTCTAAAATGTTATGAACTTGTGATTCCAGTGCTAGAATCCACATTAGAATCAATGCCTTTTGTCCACTGGATCTTGGCTCTTGAGACTTGCTTCTTACGTAATGGGTGGCCACACACACAGTGAGCCCTCCAAAAAAGGGGAAAGACTTAATAAATAGTGTCTTAAATGAAAAGGGCAAGGATATAATAGAGTTTGGAGAAAGAGAAAATCCTCCTCAAGTCAAGACTCTGACCCACCCAAGGAAATTTCTTTCCTTAACATACTTCTCTCACATATAAATTGTATCCATCCTCCAATTACCCTGCCCTCCCCACAAACATTCTCCCCTTAAGAATAAGGCATGTGATATACTTCAATTCAACAAACATTATGCAGGTGTCTATGTGCCTGGCACTCTGCTAGGTGCTGGGAATACAAAGACAAAAGTCAAACACTCCCTGCCCTCAAGGATCTTAAATTCTACTGAAAAGAGATTCTACATACACATAGGTAAGTAAATACAGAAGTAATTGCATGAGGGATAGAGTACTGGATGGGGATTGGGGAAAGGATCAGGTAAACTTTCACCTAGGAGGTAGCAGCTGAACTGTGCTTCGAAGAAAGATGGGGACCAAAGATGGGGGACAGCCTATGAAGAGGTATGTTTTATACTTCTCTAGTATCCCCCCGTAGTGTATAGCACAGTGATGAACACACAACGGATATTCAGTGGTGTCGTGGTTTGCTTGATTGATCTGACTGGCTGTAGCTCTGAAGAATGTGTTAGGCTGGCATACTCCTTGATGCCCTTGGACCAGATGGGCCAGATAGATCAGATGGATCTGAAGATGGCCTGGGATAGCAATTCTGATGCTGCCAAGTCCTTAATTCCATCAGCCAAGATTCCTAGACTTCTTCAGGGGTTGTTAGCAACTGGCACTAAGGAATGCTTTTTGAATCTCCCATCATCTTTGAGAACCCACTGCCTCATTGAGTTGTCACATCTGGGACAGTTTACCGGCTTGGTGGCCATTATCCTGCATATCTGCCTAATGGCCCTATTGTCTCATAGCACCCTTCTCGCATCTCTCCTCCTCATCCTAAGGCCATCTACTTCATCATGTCCTTGAGCTCTGTAAGCAGAGCCCTCCCAGCCAGTGTTGCTCCAGGTTCCAGTTTTCCCAGGCAGCCCTGCCTTAGCCAGTAATGGCCCATCCTATCAGAAGCACACATGATCCATCCTGTCACATATTATCTGGCAGGAATTGCTAGAGTCACAGTAGCTTAGGTCACTGGAGAAGGGCCACGACTGGAGATTGCTCAGAGGCAGCTTCTGTGCCTGGCACAGACTGGATAATATGCCTCCTGCCTGCCAAGATTTCAGATCTGAGGCTACTCTAACCCAACCTCAAGGTGTCCAGCTAGATACCAACATGCTCCAGAGCCAAGTATTTGGGGATTGGGATAGATTCAAGGGTAGGGAGCAGCAGCCTCTTGCTGCTGCCCAAAGGGCCTAACCAGAGGTCAGTGCAGCAGCTAAGTCAATGAAAGTTCCCCAGGGTGCTTGGGATCTGAGCAAGAGAGGACCGCTTTCCAGGGCCTGCACCCATCTCTCCACAGCGTTCCTCCCCTTTCCCCGCACCTGCAAAAAGCCAGTAGCTCTGTGTCCCTCTTCTCCTGCAGCTCCTTCTCATCAGATAGATGGCTGGCTAGGATGTTCCAGACACTCCCTCTACCATAGTTAATAGAGATCTGGGAGGACATTTAGTAGATTTCTTTCCAGCCATTCTTGTACAAACAGTACCCAGTGAAGCTAAAGCAATAAAGATACTCTTTATGACACAGGGCGGGGATTAAGTGTTATTTTCATCTGTTTTAACCTTTTGGTTTGCTGGGTTATACCAAAAGAGGAGCATCTGCTCCTAATAATCACCAAGTTATGCTTTTGTATTTAAATCTTAGCCTGCTTTTCTTCCTCCTGATTTTCTTATCCTGAATATTAACATAGGCCAATGCTCTTCAATCACACAGGCCATGGATGGCCATGCCAACCGTGTGTCTTTTGTCACACAGCATTTGGGAAGTGTAGCCACATGCATAATGGAGCACTGGGGGCCCAGGGTTGAGACCAACAAATTCACTTACACCTGCAACCCAGGCAGCTTTTTAATCCCAGGGAGGGTACGTTGTATCTGTATAGGCCTAAGTCTAAAGTGGCATCTGCTCTCAGCCTTCTTTTCAGCAATTCCTACTCAATTCTCCACCTCCCAGCTTTCCTGGCTTCTGCCAAGTACTAGCTAAAATCTCACATTCTACAAGAAGCCTTTCCCAATCCTCCTTAATCTCAGAGCCTTCTGCCTGTTTTGATTATCTTCAATTCATCTTGTATACATTTTATTTGACATAAATTTGTTTGACATAAGTTTGCATGTTGTCTCCGCTGTTAAGCTGTGAACTCCTCATGGGCAGGGACTGTCTTGGCCTTTTTTTGTATCTCCATCATTGTATTTAGCACAGTGCTCGGCACACAGTAGATGTTTAATTTTTGCTTTTAAACTGACTGACCAGTTGTTTCTTTAAGCAACAGAGGTGATTTGTGGGCACTATTACTCAATCAGAATTAATTCCACTCCAGTAATTTTTTAAAAGACCTGTTCCTAACCCCAGAATACTTTGGATATATCACACAGAGAATTCTTTTTTTTTTTTTTAAATTGGCTGCTTCTAATTCGCCAGAGTGACTAACCCTTCTTGAGAAGGATGCATCCATTCCAAAGACAAGGCTTGTTGGGTCCTGAATTTCCACTCGGTCCTCTCTCTCCCTGCCATTTTCCAGGGCTGGGGCTGGGGCTGGTGTGAATGCCTGTCATTCAAACCTACAACTTGTCTCCTTGGATCCACCCGACTAACGTTTAGCTAGATTTATCCCACTGAGTTAGATCAATTGATTCCTTAATGAGCCATATCGGTGCCTTCGGTTACTTGTCACCATTGCTCACATTTACAGAGGAGAGGCTATATTTGATTATGTGTGTTTTCCCCCATGGACTAAAGCCAAATTCTTTTTCATGGATGAAATCATCGTGTTTCAAAAGGACCCTGCTCATTTTGCTTCCTTCTTCCATTTGCTGAGTCCATGCCATATGACAATACATGATTTTTTTCTTTTAGTTTCCAAAACAAAAGGCTTTATTGTTTTTAGGAGGAAAATGTTATTGCCAGAACACCCACGAGTAACCAATAAATGCCAGTGTGTATAAGTATTTGGAGACAGTGATTAAGTGTGTAAATGTTTATTGGTGCCCATAACATTCTTTGCACCATACTACTTAGCACTTGTTTTCATATCATCCTTTATTTTCGAATTTTCATGTATATTGGACACACCTGGACTATAAGATTCAGAAGGGCAGAGGTTGTGACTTTTAACCTACATATCTCAGAGACCCTAATACAGTCCTGATTACAAAGTATTTTTAAAACTCTGGTTTTTAAACTCCCTCCACTGATATAGATCAGAGCTCTTCTGTGCCTTAATAGATAGTTCTTCATGAGGTGGTATGGCCCAGATTTTTCATTACTTGATGTCCCATATCTGATGAGCCTCCCCAAATTTAGCAAGATTGATCCAAGTAGTCCATTGACAAGAATGCTGGATTTGGAGTCAGAGGCCCAGGGATCAAATCCTAATTCTGTCATTCATAACCTTTGTGACCTTGAGCACATCACCTACCCTCATACACTCTCAGTTTCCTCAACTATAAAATAAGGATTAGCTGACCTTGAAGCTCCCTTTCACCTCTATCTCTTTGTTCCTATGGTCTTTGGACAACAAACATAACTGGAACAAACTCGAACTTTTTTCCAGTTTAGTAGGATCTGTCCTAATTGTGCTTTGCTAGCTTAGCCTTCAAAATCTCAGTATCATCTCCAAGCCAGGATGAGGCATCAGGGAGGACTATGGTCTAGGTGGCATATAGAAAATGAGTATTAAATGGATCAATTAACAATAGAGAAGGTGTCTGCCATTATCTCCACCTCTATCCCAGGTGAGATACTACTTCCCATCAATTGTCAGAGGACTGATGCTTCTTGCTACTTCTGTGAGAGATGGAGGGTTATAGGTGTGGAATGAGGTACTCATTTTTAGATACATGGCCAGTGTGATGATTTGTTTTGCTTGCCTTTGTTTCAAGGGAGGATTCTATTGGGGGCTGAGAATGGGGAAGTCAGTCACTGGAGAAGGACAGTGATGTGAGAAAAAAAAGAAAAAAGGAACATCAATAAAGCATTTTAAAATAAAAACAAGGGTCACCTGTTGGTATATGGAGACAAATTATCACTAGTTATTATTAGAGTCATATTTGATCACTGATGATAGCCTCCGTAACTCATTCTTTAACCCCCAGATCCTCTGATAAGATTATCATCCAGAATCAGACTGAATATCCTAAATTTAAAAATTTGCCTAGTGACCTGCACACTTCTAAACTTTGGGAGAGGATACTGGGGAGATGGAGGAGAAAAGAGTGGCAGCCAAGCCCCTGACCTCTTTATCTCCTAAATTATAGATCTCAAGGGATATCACCAGAGCCTAGTAGCCCTGACTCATTTCCTGGCTTCCCAAAGTCTCACCCAGTGAATTCCCCCTGTTCGCATGTTGGAGGTAATCTAGCCCTGCTGTCAATAAACCTCCAGGGAGGCTTCAATTATTTAGAAAGGAGAATAGATTAAGAATCCACAAGCTATTTCCCTTTAGTGATCCAGAAGCTTCAACAGTGTTTGAAAAATCTTGGAATTTTAGAGGTGTAATGGATTCTAATGGACATAGAATCCAACACCTTCATTTTACAGATGAGGAAACTGAGGCTCAGGAAAATTGAATGACTTGCCCATTTAACTGGTCACAGAGGTAGTTAGTTAGTGGAAGATCCAGAATTGCAACCCTAGACCAAAGCTGTTTCCACTACATCCTGAAAAACTAGACCAACTAGCATGAATTTTCTTTCCAAAGGTACCTTAAGTATAACTAGTCAGAAGAAACTTTAAGAAAACCTGAATTTTACTAATTCATCAAATCTGAGAAATAAATGCAAAAGAGAGAAAGGTTCTGGGTCATAGCATACTACTTGTTCTACACCCAATAAGGTTAATGTCCTGAAAGGTAAGCCCCTACCAAGAGCTCATTGGGATAAGACATAGCTTATGTCAGCACTCCCATAAGCGGTCATCATGTAAGTGTGGTTGGTCATTTGGCTCAAACAACACTCATTATCCAGGAAGCACCTTTTGGAGGGCGTTCTTCTGATAACCAGAATCCTTCTCACACCATGTCTTCCAAAGAGAAAAGGAGACTTCCGAAGAGTGGCATGTGTGCTGAAGGGGCATGGGCCCACTGCCCAGCCACCGTGATATTGATGACTGATTGGATGATTGCTTCTCAGCACAAGTTGTGTTTATACTCTTTGTGCTTTGGTGCAAATGCCTAATCGCTGCCTCTTGGCTTGATGAACCAGATTCCTTCCTTCCTTGCCAGCAAGTACATAAGGTACTGTCACCACTTGTTGGCTAAGTGCCTCCCCATTGGACAGCTTGGGAGATTGGCTTCCCATCACTTCTTGGCTACTTCTCGGTAACAGAGGCCACATGACTCTCATTAGGGTTCTGTGTGTCAGACCAACCAGGGCTTAAGTGCAAAAGTGGATCTTCGCCAACCTTCCAGCTATGCAAAGCTTTCTGGGTGGTTCTGCATCAGGTTGGACCCTGAAAACTTTGTATCTCTGCAAGGGTGGCTGGATAAATGAGGCTAAATAAAACTGAAAGGAAGGCAGGAAACAAGCGTTTATTAAGCATGTATTATGAGCCAGACACCGTGCTAAGCACTTTACAAATATTATCTCATTTGATCTTTACAACAACCCTGAGAGGTAGTTGTGGTTATTATTCCCATGTTACAGTTGAGGAAAATGAGGTAGATAGAGGTTAAGTGACTCCAGGGTCATATAGCTAGTAATCGTCTGAGGCCAGATTTAAAGTCAGGTCTTCCTGACTCCAGGCCCAGAGCTCTATCCACCATGCCACCTAGCTGCCCTATAACTGGACAGATTTCACAACTGGGTCTCCTACTTTTGTGGTGAGGAATGAATCAACCATAGTACCATCAACTCTAACCCACAGAGAACATCTCTTAACATTCAAAATTCAAGAGACCTGCCAAAGTCTGGGCTGCTCAATGGTATTGAAGGCTTTTGTGAGAAATTCATTAATGCAATATAGGAATCTTACTCTCAGTCTTTGCATTTTCCAATATTAGCCATCCTTACAAAGATGGTCTGTTAGGCTAGGAGTTCTACATTGGAAATGAGATATTATAAAGTACAAAAGCCTGGGAATCCGGAGACCCAGCTGGACCTGTAGGGTTCAGAGGAACATTAGAAGTCATCTAGTTCAACTTCCTGCTCTACAGTATCCCTGACACGCAGTCATCTTACATTAGCTAGCGATCCAGTATTAACTAGGACACTTCCAGTGACGAGAAGCTCAGGGCCTCATTTACTCCACAGAATCACAGAAACTGAGTCGGAAAGGACCTCAGAGGCCATCTAGTCCAACCAACACCCAAAAAAGATTCCTATTTACAACATACAAGACTAGTAGTTATCTAGTCTTTGCTTGAAGACCTCCAACAAGGAGGAACATTCCACTCTTGAATATCCCTAATTGTTAAAAAGTTTTTCCTAATATCAGGCCTAAATTTTCCTCTTCGTAACCTCCACCAGTTCTTCTTTGGGGCCAAACTGTCCTTGTGTAATCCCTCTTCTATATGATAGCCCCTCAAATGAGAGACTTCATTCTATTTTTCAAACAGGTATAAGTTCTTAGAAAGCTCTTAGTATTAAACCAACATCTGACTCCCTATAACCACATACCAGTTGGTCCTTGTGGATTCTTCCTGGCCCTGAATGAAAAAGGATCCATCTTTGCTTCTCAATCAGAAATCTAGACACGTGTGTGTGTGTGTGTGTGTGTGTGTGTGTGTGTGTGTGTGTGTTTGAATACACACATTTCCCAGGGCTACAGAGAAGAACATTCCCTAGACTGGTGGCCGGAATGCACTGTGTTGCCAAGTGCTTGACATTCCAAGGGTGCCTCTTGGGTTAACTTGATTTGCTTATCACATTTAGTCCTCTTGTGTACATTCCTTTGTTTCTCTTGTATGAGAAATTATAAGACTGTGTGTCTGTAGCCATCCTAACCCAGTATACAATTACTTCAGTATCTGATATATTCCACCCATTACACATGTTGTTACTTCAATTAACATTTTTAAGTATGTACCATAGGAAAATCACTGTGCTAGGAGTTGAAGTATCAAGGAAAAAAATAAAATAATCCCTCCCCTCAAGGAGCTTACATTCTACTGAGGGGATACAATATGTACACGAGTTAATTAATACATTCCTTGTAATAGGTTAATGTAGTGTATACCCTGGAAAGTGGTACAATAAAAAGGTATGTAATTGCATACTCTGGCCATGATTGGATGAAATCCCAAAAGATGTTTCATGGACCTAGAAAACCTTCCTCCCAATTTTTTTTTGAACAATGTTGAGTGACAGACAATGCATTAAGTAGAAAGATTGCTGGACTTGGAGTCCTGAGACCTGAGTTCAAATGCTATCTCTTAGATTTGTCCACTAGCTATGTGACTGCAGGCAAGTCACTACCTCTTTAAACCTCAGTTTTTCCTTTTCTATAAAATGGAGATATTATTACTCACACTACCAATTTCACCAGGGTTGTCGTGAGGAAAGAACTTTTTCTGAACTTCAAAAAATGCTATAGAAATTTCAGTTGATGTTATGATGGTGATGATGAGTGCATTAAAACAGCAGCATAGCAAATAGATCTGGCATGCCATCATTTCAGCAATCATCAGTGCACCATTTGGATTTAAAAAAGAAACTTTCAAGAAATTGGAGGAAAGTGCAGAAACAGAAGCTGCTAATCTATCATTATCTTGCTCAAGAAGAGATCCTTTCATACCAGATGATTCCAACAAAACCTTTTACATTAGTTCTGGTGTCTGGTAAAGGGAGAAGGCAGAATGTCTTTGGACACAAAGGAAAAATACAAGGCACATTTCCAGAAGCACCCACAGCAGGTATGCTCACGCACAAGCTCTACATTTACATACAGGCATAGGTCTAGGTTTCTGTGTGCTGTTATCCACCCCATTTCCATCACACATTCACACACACACAAACACATTCACCCACATATTCATACACACACACACACACACACACAAGCTTGCACACATACACCCCCTACCCTTTCCAAGCTGCATATGAGAGTTTGGGGCCTAATTGATGCCAAAGCATCGTGGGATGCTTTTCTTTGCAAAGATAGCTCTCTTTGGAAGATAGGCCAAAGCCATCAGATCATCTGGAAACAATGACTCTCACAGGAAATCTAACTGGAATCTGGGCAGGTGGATTATCTGACTATCTCACTCAGGGAGGAACTGAAGATGTGGCAAAACAAAGAGATGTCAGTGAAGCATATTTAACCACCCAGGGCCAAAGTAAGTAGGGTGAGGGCCAGTATCCCATTTCCTGGTACTTAACTTGGGAGCTCAGACATGCATTTTTTTCAAACTTCCCACAATTTAGAGGCCTTGCCCTAAATTCCTTGTTTCTGGGATTTGAACTCGTATTTCTGGGTTACAATTTTATGGCCCCTCTCTCTCTCTCTCTCTCTCTCTCTCTATGTATCTATCTATCTATCTATCTATCTATCTATCTCTCCCTCTCTTTTTGTTTTTTGGTAAGGTAGTTGGGGTTAAGTGACCTTCCCAGGGTCACACAGCTAGTAAGTGTCAGGTGCCTGAGGCAGGATTTGGTCTCAGGTCCTCCTGACTCCAGGGCTGGTGCTCTATCCACTGGGCCACTCGCTGCCTCCCTATTCTTTTCTCCATCTCTCTGAGCTTGGAAGCTTGGACTCATCATTGTTCTTTTTTCCTTGCCTTGCTTCTGGTGTGATATTGGATTTGGAGTCAAAAAAACCTAGGCTCAAATCCCTATTCTGCCATTTACTAGTGATATGATTTAAATTAAGACTTGTAGCCTCTGAGCTTCTTTTATTTATCCATAAAATGAGAGTTTGAGAGTAGATGACCTCAGAAGTGCCTTCCAGCTGAAACCATAGGACATACCACTGTCATATTCACCTTCTCAAAACACCACTCATATATTATTCCCATGTACATAAACCTTCCTTACTCTCCAATTATTACTGCATCAAATCTAAATGCCTCTGAGCATTTAGGTGGTTCAGGTCCTTACTAATCTGGCCCACACCTCATTTCCCACTACTGGCCATTGTGTACCTTTGACTTCGGGTGGGCCAGCTTCTTTAACATTTCCCTCCATGCCATGCCCTACTCTTGTCCCTCTGCTTTAGTTCACTGGCATCTTGCCCTCCCAAAAATGCTTTCCTCCTTCTTCTTCACTTATCTATATCCTACCCATCCTTCAGTTATCAGCTTAGATTCTGTCTCCTCTGTGAAACCTTCCTGAATGACTCTAGACTACATTGATTTCTCTATTCTCTACTTGGACACAGACTTTCTGTGAAACACAATTAGCACCTTATTATATACTGTCCTAATCTCTAATTGTATGACCCAGTTTAGCCCTTTATCAGGAGATAATGGTGCTTTGCACAATATTGTTCTAGCTCACTTAATTGTTCATATGTGAAAGTCTTATCACTCAGCTAGAGGGTAAGCTCCTTGGGGAGCAAAGACTGACCCTGTTTTCTAGTTTTTAATCTCCCTCAGCACCTACCACATCATTAAATGCTTGATAAATTCTTGTTGATAGTTATTTGCCTTTTGAACTGAAAACCATTCTTGGTCATCTCAGGTCTTTGCCCCTTCCAGTTAAGAGTACCATAATTCCTTCTGATTATGGTGCTGAGGGCCACTGTGAAATACTTTTGCACAATACTCTAATTATCCAGACTAAGGTTCCACAGGATTCTTTTTTTAAGGCAATTGTAGTTAAGTGAGTTGCCCAGGATCACACAACTAGTCAGTGTCAAGTGTTTGGTCTGAGACCAGATTTGAACTCAGGTCCTCCTGACTTCAGGGCCAGTGTTCTATCCACTGTGCCACCTAGCTGCCCCTCCACGGGTCATCTTTAAGGCCCTAAAGTTTTCTAAGAACTAAGTTTGGATGTCATAGAGTTATAGAATGTTATAGCTAGAAGGAACTTTTAGAGCTCATAGAGTTCAACTTTCTTATTTTGCAGAGGAGGAAACTGAGGCTCAGAGGGACCTCTGACTAGAACCTGGTTTCATAGGATCAAAGGGTCATTGATTCAGAATTGTAACAGACCTTAGAGGCCATCTAATCCAGCCACCTTATGTTACAAATAAACTGAGAGAAACCAGAGAAACAAAGAGATTTTCCCAAGATCATACAAATAGTAAAAGGCAGAGCTAGGATCTGAAGCCATGTGCTCTGACTCCAAATCCAAGGCTCTTTTCCATTGTTACATACTACTTCCTGGTCCAGTACTTCCAGAAGCTTCTGTTTCCCAGAGAACCCTGCTCTCCAGGAGATCTATTTGTGTTAAAAGATGGAGAGTAAGGGAGAATAAATCTATGGAATGTAAATGTGTGCCACAGTAGAAGGACCAAAGCAGACCAAGATAATTTTTAAGCAATTCTCACCTGCTTAGTAAATCTCAGGGATTCCCATACGTCTAGGAATAAACATATACTCATCTGTTTGGCATTTAAAGCTCTTCATAAGCCCTTCCTACCATTCCAGTCTTCTCGTGTGTTACTTCATTACTACACTCTACAGTTCTGCCGTACTGGCCTACATACACAACACTCCCACCTCATATGCTTTTGCATCCTGGAGGTTCCCAGGAGGGAGGTACCTTTGCCTCCTCCTCCTCTGCCCTCTTAAACAATGAAACATTGACCTTTAGACTGAGAAAATGACCAAAGAATGATGCTGTGCTATAGGAAACTGCCAGAGAAAGGTTAAGATGATAACGGAGTTTAGCCTTTCTGCATTTGTCTGTGTCACTGCTGGCAGTATTTACTTGCATGTAGGTTATGGAGGAAAAAACAGATAGCTGACGATGAGCCAACCCATGTTCAAGTAACCTGAGAGACTCAGGTACATTCTTCTTCACTTTGTCTTCAGGCTCCAGGCTTCAGCTGTTCTCCAGCCTTGCAGGAGACATGGAGAAGATGGATAAGGTAGCTGGTTACAGTCTGACAAATAACAACAGAATTGTCAGCTTGCTTCTAATTCCATCCCATTTGTTATTTGTGAAGGGCTGAGGAACATGGAAAAAGCCCAAAAGAGCACAACTGGATTTATTTAGCTAAACTTTGCAACACCTACAAGTAGAATAATTGTCTTTTGCCTTGATGGCCAAAACATGTTCTCCCCCCTTCCCTGAACCCTTACTTATCATTGAAGAGGAAATCAATATGAAAGTCCACAAGATCATGTGGATGGAATTACTTTCCTGGCAGTGACTGCACCATAATGGTTATATATGGCTGTGGGCCATTTTCATCCTAAAGCAAGGGGGGACTTCCATTCTGAAAAGGTCTCACATCCCAGCAATGCCCTACCCCTTCATTGGGCACGAATGCCCTGGCACTGCCCATTGCTTCCACAGATCATTTTGGTTTTGGTTTTGGTTCTGGAAGTCAATACCTTTCTTATGATGCCAACCAGTGACTTCCCTGTGAGGGTCTGTCTCCTCTTATGGAAGCCTTAGAAAGAAGAGATTCAAAAATCAGAAGAAAAAAAAAACAGGCTTTAGTTGTGAACCTGGATCATTTTGGGGTGCCTACATAAGCATTTCAGATTCAACTTGTCCAAAATGCAACTCATTATCTTTCTTTCGAAACCTTCCATTCTTTCCTATTACTGTTGGCAGTTCTGCCATACCTCCTCACCCCACATATCCAGTCATTTGCCAAATCCTGTTATTTTTGTCTCCGCAACATCTCTTGAATCTGTCTCCTCCTTACTCACCCAACCACCACCATAGTTTTGCCTGGATTATTGTAATATTTGGTCTCCTCGCATTGAGTATCTTCAATTTATCTTCCACACAGCTGCCAAAGTGATTTTTCTAATTGATCATCTCTCTCTCTCTCTCTCTCTCTCTCTCTCTCACACACACACACACACACACACACACACACATCCACTTCTACTCAGTAAACATCCAGGACTTCCTATTACCTCTAGGATCAAACATAAGTTCATCTGCTTGGCATTTCAAGCTCTTTGTAAGCTCTTCCTACCTTTCCAGTCTTGTCACACATCACTTCCTGACTACAGTCCAGTCATACTGGCCTGCATACACAATGTTTCCATCTCCATGCTTTTTGCACTCGTTGTCCTCCATATCTGAAATGCATTCACTCTTTACCTTCATCTCTTGAAATCCCTGATTTCTTTCAAGACTCAATTCAAATGCCACCAAGTTGGTTGAAGCCTTTTTTGAGTCCCCCACCCACCCCTTCCTCCCCAAACTATCTTGTTTCCAAAAAAGTCAATATGAGGACAGTGATTTCCCCAAGAAAACCTCATTTCAGTCATACTTTACAATTTTCCTGGACTTGTTGATTGGGACCCTAAGAGGAGACTTCTTGTTTGGGATGATCCGTAAGAGGATCCACAGTCAATTTTTAAACTACCATGTGCCCAGAAGACTGAAATGCAGGAAGGTGAGAAAAGGCATGTTCCTATTTCTTTATGAGTACAATTCTGCAGTGGTCATTTTGTGTCCATTCCTATTGGACAGGAGAGAGAGGAAGAAAAACAACACTGTGTTTTAAAAGAGGGAAAAAAGAGCTGAATATTGAAGGAAACTGGGGGTTTCAAGAGTTGGAGATGAAGAAGGAATACATTTCAAGTATGGAAGCCAGCTTTAAGAAGCATTTCCTAGACTGCCCCATTTTGTGGTCTGCAAGAGTGGGGGGAGGAGCTGAATGAAGGATGGTTGATGCTGATGTTAACCAGTGGCAGTTAGAAATCTCAAACAGAAGTGTAAGGCAGGTCTTCCATGGGATGTGGTGCCAAATTATGACAGAGAACATCATGTAAACTGATTGTGATGCCAGTTTAAGATCTAAGGGTCACTTTAGACTCCTGTTCCCCAGTACGGTCATCACTGTCTCTCACATCTGCACTTCCATGAATAGTAGGACCAGAGAACTTGAGGAAATGGGAAGCAGACTCAGATTTAACCTTTCATGCAATAAGGTATTCTTGGCTCATAGATTAGGTGTTTTATTTGTTTTTATTCTGACACAAACATCCAATAAGATGGGCATTTCCATGTGCATAGTGAAACAGAAAAGAATAAAAGAAGATTGTACATGAAACTGTGGATTTCTTTTATATGTAATTAACTTTTCTTTTTTAAGTATATAAAAGTCCAACTTGTAGCTTTCAAATTTGTCCTGCCTGTCTGTTCTTTTTTCTGATATCCCTTCTATTCTCTGCATTTAAAAAAAAAGATGCCTCAATGACCCACCTTTTTTTTTTTGACTATCCTATCACTATCCCCCCTTATCCTCCTACTCAGCAGTATGCTGGAGTTTGCTCTCAAAGGTCCTCAGTTTTTTGTGTGAGCATTTATACCTTGGAAATCTGCAAATGCTACAAATTAGGGCTTGATTGATTGTTTTGTTGGTTTTTTAGATTTGAGAAAGTAATGGGGATGGTGCTGGGGCAGCTCAGTGGTACAATGGATAGAGCACCAGGCCTAGAGTCAGAAGGACCTGAGTTCAAATGTGGCCTCAGACACTGACTAGCTATGTGACCTTGGGCAAAGTCACTTAACCATGATTGCCTCCAAAAATAAAAATCTTAATAATATAGATTAAACTTAAAGGTATGTGCATTTTTTTCTGGAGAGCCTGTTGTTAGATATTTACAAGCACACTCCTACTCCTACCTTATCCCACACTAGAGAAAGGAGGGAAAAAAGAAAAACTAAGTCCTTGTAACAAATATGAATAATCAAGCAAAATCAATTCCTACGTTGACTGTGTCCAAAAATGTGTGTTTTATTTTACACCTTGAATATCAGACTTGAAAGTAATCTGATAGATTATCTAGTTCAACACTCATGTTTTTCTTTTCCAAAATTTTCCTTTTTTATTATGAACTTAACAAACACAAATCCTTTCATGTTCAAACAGAAAAAAGAACATTATGTATGAAACTGTGAGTCACTATTATTTATTAATTGTCGCTTTTTTTTTAAAGCATGCATTAAGTGTAACATGGTAGAATCTGAACAGCCCTCCCTTTCCCTGAACCCTCCAAAACTTCCTTCCATGTGTTTTTAATCCAATCCCCTCATTTTACAGATGACTGCACTTTTTGAACTTTCTTTGGTGGGAGTGGCCAGAAGAATATCTCTTTGATTTATTTGTTTTTGAAATATGCATTAGAATGGCTATATTCAGTACTTGGGTTGTCTTTTAGAGACTGCAAGCCATAATGTCCATGTCTCCTTCTCTGTGACTTATGAGGATGTAGCCAGAAAATACTAAGCAGTGGAAATCTCTAAATAATGAATGACCAGTTGTTTTTTCAAGGGCCTTGGTGAAACAGGGAAATCTCTCCCCCTTCTCTTGTGCACTTCCCATCAGTTTCAATAAAAACACTATGTAAATTGTGCCCCAGTGCATAATTTTATTCCTGTATTAAATATAAGGCATTAATAAGAATACCTTCTCCCTTTCATTACCAGAGAGGAGAAGAAAGAGTGATCCAGCCAATGCTGTAGTCAGGCAGATGGGAAACCAGAAATAATATTTAGATTTAGGCAGTAAAGTCTCCATTGAATCAATTTGCCTCACTTAGTGGCTTTTGCAATGTTTGACAATGGCTTTACATAAGACATTGTAAAATAAGCTAAAAAGCCATAAAGTTCTGCTTTTCTTCCCAGGGTAACCAGTGGCTTTCCAACCCTGGGTTTGAAAGTACAGCCTAGGATTTTTCCCATACAGGGTGTGGTACAGTCACAGGAGCCACCAGATCTCCTGGAGTATAGACAGACAATATGTGAAAGGCCAGAAGGTACAGTTCAATCCAAAAATTCTAAGCCGTGCCACAAGGAAGGTGGCCAAGAATCCTTTACTCTGTGGGTGGCAGGCACTACATGGCACCAGGGTGGAAATAGGATTGGCATAGGGGGTGGGGGGAACACTGGGCAATGTTTCAGGAGAATACAGCTGGGCAACCTTCTGGTCCCATTACTTAAAATGAGAGAGAGAGAATCCTAGAGCTCATAGAGAATTTAGAGATTAGAACTCCTGGGGAGCTTAGAGATTATTTTGGGCAACCCTGTTATTTGGCAGAGAAATAAACTGAGGCACAGGCAGGGGAAATTACCTGTCCAAAGATCATAGCTCATAGGCTGAAGAGATGAAAGATTTAGAGCTAGAAAGAGCCTCAGAGGCCATAGAGACCAACACCCTGATTTTATAGATAAGGAAACAAAGACCCAGAGAAGTTGAGCAACTTGCACAAGGTCTCACAGATGGTGAGACTCTAGAGCCAGTGTTTTTCCATTCAGAACACTGCCTCCTTGTGTCTAAAGTTACCCACCTGGTCACAGTCCAGTGCTTGCATCTCTCAAACAGAAATGAATTCAAGTCTAGCAAGAGGTTACTAACTAAACTGAAGAATTTAGGGACATAGAATCAAAGGGATAATACAACCTTTTCATTTTATGGGGGAAGGGAAGGAACAATTAGGTTCCTAATATGTAGCAACCGCTGTGCTAAGCACTTTAAAAATTATTATTTCGTTTGAGCTTCACAATAACCCTGGGAGGTAGGTGCTATTATTCTCTGCATTTTTACAGTTGAGGAGCCTGAGGCAGCAGAGGTTAAGTGACTTGCTTTAGGTCACATAGCTTTTAAGTAGCTGAGGCTGGATTTGAACTCAGGTCTTCCTGATTCCAGCCCCAGCATTCTATCCACTGTGCCACTGGCTCAGAAAACTGAGGCCCAGAAAGAAGGAATTACATAATGAGTTCATATCAAAAATGGAATTAGAACTCTTACTTAGGGGACTCCCTGAAATGGGCCCTGAATTCCCAGAATAAATAACATCTTGAAAGTATTAGCACCACTGATGCCTGGTATACAGAAGTGATTTTTTTTTAATGGTCAGGGTGGGTAAGCTGTGAATGAACAGTGATCTGCTTCTGAGGATGGGGCTTTTCTGACATTTGGTTCTGTGAACCCTGGGTCATACAGTTAATAAATGTTGAAGGCAGGATTTAAATTCAGGTCTTCCTGCCTCTGTGTTCAGTACACTGTCAACTATGCCAGGCTGCCTTGTTCTTTAACCATGACATTAAATGTGGTATTTTTATAACAAATATTCAACTGAATTTCAACCTAGATCTGTATTTGGTTTCTACCAGTCTTTCCCTGTGAATGAAAAGCAGAACTAAATGGTCTATTATTATGCTTAGTATCTTAGAACTTTTTATTATATTGAATATAGTTTAAACAGACTATTATATATTTTACAATATGTATTATAGCATTTTAAGGTTTTTTTGAAAAATTATTCCTGTTTTTCAGAGTATCCCAAAAGTCTTCATGCTAATACTAGTATGTTACTATCTCTTTGGTTTTATTATCCCTTTAAATTAGGTTTTTCATCTAGTCTTTTCAGATGAGCTGGGGGTCCCCTTATATGTAAAGGGATTTACACACCTTAAAGTACTATATAAATGTTGTTGTTGTAACAATGATAATCATGATTAGGCAACTAGATAGTGAAATGGATAGACTGCTGGGCCTGGAATCAGGAAGACCTGAGTTCAAATCCAGCTTCAGATACACACTAGCTGTAGGACACTGAACAAGTCACTTAACCTCTGTTTGCCCCAGTCTCCTGAGATCAAACTAAGTTCTGGGTAGGCTGCAAAGAAGTGTAAAATACAGTCCTGCCGTCAAGGAGCTAATAACCTAGTTCATAGAATCTTAGAGTTGGAGGAAACCTCAGAGGCTATCTACTGCAGCTACTCCCCGAGTACAAATGCGCTATGTGGTAGGTATCTCCAACTTGAAGATAGATTTCCAGAGATGTGAGGAGATAAGCTTCACACATACACAAAAAATGAATAGACAATTCAAGAAAGTCTATAATTTAGTAAATTCTTACTGCTGGTTTGAACAGTAATTGCTCAGACTAAAGAGTTTATATGGTCGGGAGTAATCAGGACAGGCTTTGTGGCAAATTGAACTTTCACTTAACATCCATATTCTGAGTAAAACTGTAAAATCCTAGAATGTCAGAGCTTTCAGGGTTTTTACAGATAAACAGTTTTGTAATTTTAAATTCTAGATTCTCCAAGCAAAATTTGACAAAGAATGATTTCTGTCCCCCTCAGAATATCGTAGGATCACAGATCTAACATTGTAAGGGCCTAAATAACAGATGGTATAGCTCCCTCATTTTATGGATGAAGAAACCAAGGCCCAGAAAGGTTAAGGGACTTGTCTAAGGTCACACAGTCACTGGAAGAGGTAGGATTTTCACTCAGGTCCTCTGAGTTCAGGTTCAGCAGTCTTCCCATTGAATTGTGCTGCCTTTATTTCTCCCTTCTGTCCTTTTTCCACAGCCCTCCAGCCTCTGCAGGTAATTGTGCCTCTAAATGACCATGGTGTGGGGCTGAGGGTGGGAAGGTCAAGTTAACCAGGGCTGTAACCACACCAGAATATTTGGGAAGCTTTGTCTCTGGGGGTTACTGGGGAAACGCTCCTTCCACATGCTTCATAACTATTTCTGGTTATTTGGTATATAATTCCAGAACAGGACCTGATTATTTCCATGGGGATAGTATGCACTATCAAAGAAGTAGTGAAGGAAATATAGCTATTGAGAAGCTAAAACACTAGGGTGGAGGGCAAACAGTAAGTTGTAGAGGCCAGGCATACTAAGAAGAACAGCCATTTGTCTGCCAGCCAATGGCCAAACAGATATACCTCTTCTCCTTAATGCATTGCTGTGGGTTTTTTCCCTCTGTAGCAATTCCCTGTTAACTACATGTGATATTCATGGCAAACATTTATGGAATCATAGAATGTAGAATTGAGTTTGTTCATTTAGTCCAACCCCCTCAGTTTTCTAAAGAAAAAAAAAAAACTGTGGCTCAGAGAGGGAAATGACTCACTCATGGTAATGCAACTGATAAGAAGCGTAATCGGTATCAAGATCTAGATTTTCTGACTGTCATGCAAGTGTGTATACAACCTTCTTGTTTAGTCCCAGATGGATTTACCCCACTCTAAGTACATGCTTGCGCACACGCACACACACACACACACACACACCATGCTCTTGGGCTACAAATGAATTTTAAATTAGCCTAAGCCCACCATAATTAGTAAAATTAATTGGATGCCCCTAAATATACAAGATGCATTCCAAAGCTAAATTCAAATGATCGTTGACCTATCCAGATTGGGATTTTCTGTACTGCTGTTTTCCTCCATTTGCACAGGCAAATCAAAAGCACTATATGTTTCTATTGATGACATCTCTTCGTCCTTGGCTCCCCTGTTAAATTATGATCTCTGTGAGGTTAGAGACTGCCTTTTTTTTCCCCTTTAACATGTAGCCCAAAGTCCAAAAGAGGCAATACGGTCCTATGGAAAGACTATTTGGAATTAAGGACCTGGATCTGAGTCTGAGCTTTGCCACTTACTAGCCATGTGACTAAGAAAATATTTCACCACTCAGAGCTACAATCTCCTTATCAGTAAAAGGAGGATAATGATACCCATACCACCTATTTCTCAAGACTGTGGCAAGAGAACCCAAGATGCTTCAATGGATCTGTGATCTCATCAATATGGATATTTTCTCCAGTGATGTAGATTGCAATACTTCCTTCCATGCCTCCCTTTCACAACTATTGCCTATATGACCCCCGTGGGACCCACTTGACATTCTGGTGGCCTTTCTGTGGTTCTCTTGAAATTATATAAATGCAAATGGTGAACATATGGGCTGTGCCTTCTCTTCATGTCCTAATCTCTCTCGATCTCTCAGATGATATCCTTTCCACCACTTTTCTTCCTAAATTCTTTACAATCTGCTCATGTCCACCCTAAGACTATTGCCCTTTTGGGTTATCTCCAACTCAAATTCTTTGACAGCTAAGCTGTTCCATGACATTCAGCCATACAGAATCCTTGGAAGAATAGAAATAGGGATAAACTGGGACTGACCCTACAATTGTATTAGTATTGAGAACTTTCAGGTGAAGAAACTCAATACTAATGCAGGTAGGCACCTTTTATGCAGTCTAATGTCTTAGAAAGTTGCCTACAGAAGTGGTTTCAAACTCAAATAGAAATGGAGGCCACTAAACTGTGTATAAGCTTTCCTACCAGCTACATAGTGATTTAGAAAGCAACATGTTGACATTTTTGTTGTGTGTCTGACTCTTCATGACCCCATTTGGGGTTTTCTTGACAAAGATACTGGAGTGGTTTGCAATTCCTTCTCCAAATCATTTTTTTACAGATGAGGAACTGAAGCAAACAAGATTAAGTGACTTGCCCAGGTCTCACAGCTAGTAAATATCTGAGGCCAGATTTGAACTCAGGAAGACGAGTCTTCCTAATTCCGGGCCTGGTACTTTATTAACTGTGCCACCTAGCGGCCCAACATGTTGACATTATCTATACTTTATTGTATTTTTATTTATTTTGTAATATATTTCCCAATTACATTTTAATCTGGTTCAGCCTACACTCCTGCATGTTTAACACTATGTGCCTGTAACATTGAAAGGTTAAGTGACTTGCCCAGGATCGCACAGCCAGGATGTGTCAGACATGGGAATTCGAGTAGTTCTTAAACCTAGATGCTCCTGACTTCTGGGCCAACCCTCTATTACTGGAAGAATACTGATGCTAAAAATGATGGACCTTTGTTCCAAAGAGAAGTTTGGGACCGTTAACAGCTCTGTGTAGTGTCCTAAGGGCAGTCTAGTCCACTATCCTTCTCTTGTAGAACTCTGGGCCTGGTTCATTGTCCATTTGTAACATCTGCCTTGGACATAAGTACCAATGGATACACTCTATGGGGTGTCCAACTGAATATCATTATCTGGACAATAGGTCGATGATTTTCTCATTACGAACACTAAACATATCATGGAATTATTATGCTGCTCTTCAGGCTAAAAATTTTATACCTGCTGGTTGACTCCAATGGGTTCTACCTTCAGGTGTAGCATACATGTCCTCCCTCCAAAATGGCAGTAGGCTGGGCAGACAAGTTGGTACGCTGGCCTACAGGAGCCATTATGGCTCATTGAGTACCCATGTCCAGTAGCCCCAGGCCTCAGGCCTTGGTCTATGACTACCCACTACCAAGACCCACAGCTGCTACTGCTTATAATAATTGAAGGAGCAGGCACATTTTTCTCTAGGTAAAAGATGGACTGTATTCTCTGGGAGCCTGGCTCAAATGATGCTGTCTGTCCAATTCCAGTGGAGTAGAGCAGTACCAAGCTACTCTGACTGTGTTTTTTACCCTCTGCACATAATGCCTGCTGGGCACAACGACGGCAGTGTGTGGGGATGTGTGAGTTCTTTGAGGAAGACCTCGTACATGGGGGCAGCTTGTCCCGTCCAGGCATTAAATCAGCCTTTATCCTTAGGGAAGAGTAAAACTCTCATTACTTTGAATCAGATTTCCCTGCTCTGGGGCATTTGTTTCCCTGTGCTGTCCTTCCCCTCATAGCTCTCTTTCTGAAAGCCCCAGCATGTCAGAATTGGAACAGAACTTGTCCAACTCTCTCCTTTTAAAGAGAAAGGAAGGGAGGCCCAGAGACTGGAAATAACTTGTTCAAGGTCACACAGTCAGTAAGGGGTAGAACAGGGACTAAAATGAAACCCATCTCTCCTGATATCCAGTCTAAGGAGTCTTCTGCTATATTGCCCTTTAAGTAGTCAATCAGTTAAGCATTTATTAAGCACCTACTATGTGCCAGGCACTGTGCTAGGCTCCAGAGACACAAAAACTAAAAAGGAAACAGTCCCTGCTCTCATTTATTGAAGGAAATAACATTTGAAAGTATGCACAAGATAAATATCAGGTCATTTAAGGGGAGAGCACTAACAGCTGGGAGGACACTAAGAAAAAGCCTCCTGTAGAAAGTAGTGCTTGAGCTGAGCTTGGAAAGAAGTTAGGAGTTCTAAGAAGTGGACATGAGGAGGGAATGCATGGGAGACATCCTGGACAAAGTCACAGAGATGGAAGATGAGGGTCCTGTGTGAGGAACAGCAAGAAAGCAGTAGGTATCACCAAGGATAATTATTTTGCAAAAGAATTATAATGAGCCTTTCTTTATTCAGTCTGCCCTTCGTAGCTAAATGTTTCTGTACTGTCTTATTTAGAGTAACAGTGCTTAACCTTTTTTGTATCCTGGCATTCTGATGAAGACTGTAGACCCCTTCCCAGAATACTGTTTTTAAATAATTGAAAGAAATGATAAATTTCAGTTTAGGGTTAGTGAAAATAAAGATATATTTTTTTTTCATCCAAATTGTTGAGATTCCCGAAATCTGTCTACAGACCACTTGGGAATCTCTGGACCCCTGATTTCAAGCTAGAAGGGATCTTAAGATCATCTAATCCAGCCCCTTCATTTAAAATAGAGGCTAATGTCACCTTGGTAGTGGGAATCAGGAGTCAAATCCAGGTACTCTAAACTTTAAAGCCAATGAATTGTTGTTGAGTCATTGTTTAGTCACGTCCAACTATTTGGGACCCAAATTGGGGTTTTCTTGGCAAAGATACTAGAATGGTTTCTAGTTCCTTCTCTAGTTCATTTTACAGTTGAGGAAACTGAGACAAATAGTGTTAAGTGACCTTCCCAGGGTCAGACAGCTAATAAGTGTCCGGGGCTACATTTGAACTCACGAAGATGACTCTTCCTGACTCCAGGCCTGGCACTCCATGCACTGCACCACCTAGTGGCCTGAGAGCCAATGAATGCTTTTGCTATTATACTGTCTGTGGAAGCTCTTCACAATCTGGAGAGTTCTTTGCCTTTAAGGTATCACTGTTTTATTTCAGGGAAGACAGATGTGTAGAAAATGTCATACCAAATAACAAGGGGGAGATTTCTAGTTCATTCTGATTCAGGTTATCCTAGGGATAGTTTTAGTGGTCAGATCAGACATCCCAAGCACCTTCAACATTTTGGTAAATAGGATGGGGGGAAGGTCTTCCACCAAATTTACTGAATGTGTGGAGCTCCTATTGCTGCTGCTGGGGAGTTTTACTGTCAGCTGGCAGAATCTCTGAAGCCAGAGGATCAGCTCCCATCTAGCAGGGTGGTGTGGAGAAGAAAGCAGATGCGATTGTTTTGGCTTCAGGCACCTCCCAAAGCTAAAAGCATGGGGAGCCAGCTCAAAACAACTTGCCTTGTTTATTGATGTTACATCATAATCTGATGTAATTTTAAATGATCTGTGGAAAATGGGAGCACTTTAACCTGTGAAATGCTAGGTTAACCTGAAAAATATTCTCAGCCTCCAACTGCAATACCAGAACAAGTTCCTGGTTTACAGGTGGAAAGCTAGGGCTGCCCATAGGGAGCTAAGAAGTTGGAATCCCCAAGGAATACCACCAAGGGAAGACTCATTTATATGAATCTGGATTCAAAGGCCAGGAATTCCTAAAGTCTGGGATCCCTAAAGTGTAGCTAAGCAGCACTGTTCCCAAAGTCCTGAAGCCTAAGGCAAATCCCCCATACCTAATTTGGGGGCAATATGTCCACTTCAGGGGAAGTGAACTCCATTAGGTCCCAGTGATGCCCACTCTATTCCCCACATATCTGTGCCTGTAAACCATATGCCAACCTGGATTAATCATGGCCCATCTGCCTCATCAGGCAAATCTTGATAATAGCAACAATGTCAGGGTCTCATCTCTAAGCAAATCACGCCCAATGATGATTTTATTAACCAACGACTTTGACTTAAGTGGCACAAAACACAAGGGAGAGGTCCCTGAAAGCCAGTACCCACAGGAGCCAAGAGGAAGAGCCATACCAGACCTAAGGCAGGGCCAACAGCTGTTCGGCTCAGCATCCTCTCTTAGACAGCTTTTCTTTCCCTGGGATGTCTCACCTATGCTGGCCCTTCTCCCAACCAATCAGATTCTATTATTTTCCTGGCAGTTTTTCTCTTGCCTTGCTGCTGTTTGCAACACCTCTCAATTTAGTCTCATCTGCACATTTCATTAACATGCTGTTTACTCCTTCTTCAAGTGCTTTAATGAAAATGTTAAATGAGAGAGCATCTCAAACCAACCCCAAACACTATTGGACATTTCCCCTAAAATGAAATCCATTGCATGTTTTCACCCAGTGGCATCTTTACAAGTAATCCCATGGCATTTCCAGAGAGTTGAAGCCCAAACATTGTAGAAGGAAAAGTGACTTCCTGTGACCTTAAGCAAGTCATCTCCCTTCTATGGGCCTCATTTTCCTCATCTGTAAAATGAAAGGATTGGACCAAATGACCTTTAAGACCCTTCCAGCCCTGTTTATAGACCTATGAGATCTCTGTGTTTCCTACTTCATAAAAGACTAGGAGCCCCAAATTTTCACATACCCCCAGTCCCTTCTCTGTATACCTTGCAAGATATTTCCTGCCAAGCAGTTTGAATTCACATAAAATACACAAAAGTTTCTAAAGCCCTCCACAAAATACTGGAAGAGTCTTCAGAATTCAGCTGGTCTGTCCCTCTGGCTCCAAGCCCAAGCTGTGTCCCTTCCTACCCTCATAGCCAATCTGTCTTCTCTATCCTTAGAGATTTCCAAAGAAGAGGGCCCTTCCCTCTCCCTCTGTTCTAATTCCCTCTTCCAGTCTTTCACAAGGCTTAATTGAACTGAAATCTCTCCTGCACAATGCTACAATGAAGTTTGTTTTCTTTTGTCTTCAGTGCAGATGGCAAACATCTGGCTTTCAGCTTCCATGCCATGTCTCTTCCTTTACTTGAAGACTATTAGGCTGACTACACTGCTAATTGCCCCCCCCAACCTGTTAATGGGCCCTTGAACCCAGTGCTCCCCCCACACTCAAGGAATACTCCCTCTACTCTACTTACTATCATTCTAATCATCCCTCAAAGTCCTACTTCTGTTGGGAAATCTTTCCTCTCCCCTCCCTCTTCATAATTTGCATAACTGCAGGTCTGTACCAGGGGTTCTTTCCTTTATTTGTGTAGCCTGACCCCTTTGGAAGACTGGGGAAACCTATGGATCCCTTCTCAGAATAATGCCTTAAAAGAATAGTATGAAAAGCGTAGGATTACAAAGGAAGCCAATTCTATTAAGGTATAGTTATCAAAATAGGGGGAAAATTTTTCACAACCTCCTTGAAAGCTTTGGAGTCCATAGGCCTCAGGTTAAGAACACCTGGTCTAAATCCTATATTTGATTCTTAGCATATGTTTTCCTTATTTTAAGCTATTCTCTGTTGTTGTTCAGTTGTTTTCAGTCATGTCCGACACTTCATGACCCCATTTGAGGTTTTCTTGACAATAATATTGGAGTAGTTTGCCATTTTCTTCTCCAACTCATTTTTATAGATGAGGAGACTGAGGCAAATAGGGTCAAGTGGGGTCTAGGGTCACACAGCTAGTAAGTTATCTAAGGCCAAATTTGAACTCAGGAAGACTAGTCTTCCTAACTCCAGGCCTACCATTCTATCCACTGCATCACCTAGATGCCCAAATTATCTCTCCTCCCCCCATTTAATTTATGCCTCCTTAAATGGAATACCCATCATGTGAATGTCCAGGTACGTTTGTAAATATTCTCACATTGTTAAATATATACACAATCTGAATATCCATTACCAGAAGGTGTCATTCCAAAGATGTTAATTTTAAAAATTATTTGATTCCCTACTCCCTCCCCCCTGAATTTTTAAAATATTTCTTTACCTGGATTTTCTCAGAACCAGCTTTGACTTGTTTTCTTCTTCTCAGTGCAGGAGTAATGGTCCCATCCCATACAGGCATCAAATGGGCTTAAATACTGGCTGCACTTGCCCTTAACTTCATTGGAACAGATAACCTGGAACAAATACACTTGTTCTTCCATCCTCATTCAACAGATCTAGCCCCACTAAGGGAATGATTGGGGTGGTGGGAAATTGTTGTAATCATTTGGATTCTCCAACAACCCAATATTAAAAACTCAATTCATTCTTCCATCACCAAGTTGAATTACCCAACCCATTCTACAATTAGTATATCTGCTTTCCTTATACATGGAGATGCAAGGAAGATTCAGTTCTCACCTTTAATCTAATGCTCAGGGCACTTGATTAAGTCAGGAGATTGCAGCCTCTGTTGTACAAGACAAAGGTAGCACTCAGAATAATGACATCTCAATTTCTATAGCATTTGGAAATATACAAAATGTTTTTCTCACACCAGCCCATTAAGTAGGTAGTACAGATGTTATTGTCTGCATTTTATAGATGAGAAAACTTAGACCCAATGGTGTTGAGCAGTTTCCTCAGAATCATAGGCTAGTGTCAAAAGTCAAGATTCTGAACACAGGTCCATCATTCTTCTCTCTAAACCATCTTGCCTTCTGTGTCATTGAGTAACAAGAATTAGAGGTTCCTATACAAGGAAGAAAATTTGACCTACCAGCTGTCACTTAAGTTTGGTAGGATGAAATCCATTACTGGAATAAGGCTGTGGATAGGTAAAAGGGAGGCAGGAATAGCAATGTACATTAAGAAGATATAATCATATGAGGAAATCCAGGAACCAGAATGGGGTAAGTAGGGTAGAGAGAATTTGGGGGAAGTTCAACAGAGGAAGAAACAGAAGCAATTTTGTTGTAGGACTATCTTACTGACCACCAGGACAGAAAGAGAGAATAGATGAGGAGCTTGGCAAACAGATCACAAGCCTGATATGGAAGTAGGATATAGTGGTGATGGGGGACTCGTCTGCTGGTAAGCTCTCTCTGACAAAAGCAGAGAAACTAATGACTTCTTGACTTAATGATAACTTTCTCCTTCAAAAAGTAGAGGAGCCAAAAGGAAGAATTCTATTCTGGATCTCATTCTCCAAGGGGGAGCAAAAATAATGAGAACCTTGGAGGAAAATTAGGCATAATGATCTGACATGCACCTTAGATTTAGGGGAAATAGATTTCAAAAGGTTCTAATATCAGTGAGATAGAAGTGGACTAAAATTCCACAAGAGAAGTCAGCCCAGGAGGGATAGGAAATTCAAGAATGAAATACTGAAGACACAGAAAAAAAAAATAATTCTGATGAGGATGAAAGATGGGACTTGTCTGAAAACACTGATATGGAAGGACATAATACTCACACATCAGCTTGGGTTTTTTAAATACATGTACAGAAGAAGAAGGAAACCAGGGCAGGAAACTGAAAATGAGTGTCCTTCAACCATCAATTGCATGACAGAATCTTGTAAAAACTGCATCAGGTGTGATATAGCTCAGGATGAGCTAAGGTCGGTAAGGAAAACCAAGAACAACAAATAAAGTTGTTTGTTGGTTTTGAAGCTATATTGGAGGAATGAGGAGCTTCAAAAAAGGGGTGGAACACCTGTATGGAGTGGTTGAGATGACAGTGACTGACAACAGAAAGGAGGCAGAGCTGTTATAATTTTTTATTCTCTTTTTTTCTGCCAAAAATGATCTTTGAACTGAAAAGAACAAAAATGGTTAAGAAGTACTTGGTACCAAGATAAGTAAGGAAGTAATAACAGCACATTTCTTTGTCCTCAATTAATTCAAGTCAATTGTTCCAGATAAACTTCATCCTCAAGTACAGAAAACCTGGCAAATGTGACTACTTAGCCACTGTCAGTGATATATGAAAGACAAGAAATTATGGGAGAGGTACCACAAGACTGGAGAAGGGCAAATGTGATTTGAGAGAGAGAGAGAGAGAGAGAGAGAGAGAGAGAGAGAGAACTAGTCTCTAATTATAGGCCAGTGAGCTTTACTTTGATTCCTGTGGGAGGGCAGTGGGGGGAGCAGGGAATCAAAGATGGATGATTAATGAGATGGTTAGTGAACATCCCCAAAATGAAGGAGTTACTACAAAAAGTCAGCTTCTTCAAGAATGGCCACACTATACTAAACTTATTTCATTTTTTGACAAGGTTACTAACCTCTTGGATCAGGGCACAGCCTGAGACACCATTTACCTAGATTTCAGCAAAGCATTTCATAAGGTATCTCATATTCTTCTTTCATGTCTATAAGTTGGAGAAATAAGAGCTAGGCCATAATAATATGGTTAGATGGATTTGGAACTGAGTGACAGGTTATATACTTGGCAGGAAGTCTTCAGAGGAATATGAGAATCTGTGCTTGACCCTGTGCTGGTTAACATTCTTACAAATTATTTGGATGGACTATATGCTTATCAGATTTACATGACAAAAAGCTGAGGAATAGCTAATATCCTGAAGAATAGCGTGAGGATCCAAAAAGTCCTTGAGAAGCTAAAATTTGGTAGGAATAAACGTAGAGTCTTATCTTTTTGTTCAAAAAATTAACTTCACCAGTAAAAAAAAATGCGGGTAGTACATTTAGACAATGGCTTGTCTGAAAAAGATTTATGGTTTTTAGTGGACTTCAAGGTCAATGTGAATCAGCATTGTGGAGTGATAGCCAGAGAAGCGATCTTAAGCTGCTTTGAAAAGCAGCATCACTTCTGAGTAATGACTGAACTAGACATTCTCTGAAGTTCCCTCCAGATCTGAGGTGCTGTAATTTTGAAATCCTGAATTACAGTTCAGCAGGGATTACTTGAACCAGCTAAGAGTAAGAATGGGACACAGGAGAGGGAGACAACTGGGAAGGTGAGGAAAGCACAATGTGGGGATCAGGAAAGAGGAAAGGCTAAAAGATGGAACCAAATCTTCCTTGGCTACCTATTGCCTAGAGGATAAAAAGCAAACTCTTCAGTGTGACATTTAAGACCATTTGCAAGGTAGGTGGCTCCCACCTACTATCCAGACTAATTTCATATTATTTTCCTTCGTGCATTCTACGTTACAGCCAAACTATCTGCTAGCTATTCCCCAAAATTGACATTCTATCTCCCTATCTCTTTAACTTTACACTGGTTGTTTTTCATGCCCAGAATGTAATCCTCTGTCACCTCTCCCTCTTGAATCCTTAGCATCCTTCAAGCCCCAATTCCAGTGGAACATTGTTGATCTCTTCAGTTGTCATTCTTCCCTCCTTTCTCAAATCATCTTATACTTTATATCCCAACAATGTACTGGAAGCTTCTTGAGGGCAGAAACTGGTGCACTTATTTTTCGTTGCCTCCCCAAGCCTAGCAGAGGCAGATAGTAGGCAGTATTGGTTTGTTGAATTGAATTGGATCTCATTTTCCTCCTCTGTGAAATATGGAGGTTGGGCTAAATGATTTTGAAAACCATTTCCGGGCTAAATGATTTTGAAAACCATTTCCAACCTAAATGCTGTGACCCTTTAAGACACATGGGTCATGGATTTAAAGCTAGAAGGAACCTTGGAAGTCCCTCATTTTACAGATAAGGAAATTGAGACCCAGAGAAAATGAATTATTTTCTCAAGTCCAAAGATAAGTGGGAGATTCAGGATTTGAATCTAGATCTTTTGAATCCAAATCCAACATTCTCTCTACCATATCATGGATTTATTAACAAAGTACATCATACCCACAGGTAGAGTGGAGCACAAGACAGTAGGAATATGCTGATAGGCCCAATGACTTTGGAAACTTGCTTTTCCATAGAAAATCTGACTCATGAGAGAGTACAACCCTAAAGCAGAATTCTTGGTAGAAGGTAAAATGGAAATGGAAATGGAAATCCAGGCCAGAAGTAGCCAGTAGAGAAAGGGACCTTCATACCAATTTGACTAAGCATCAGAAGAAAATGTCAGGTGGGAGCCCAGAAGAAAAGGACTTGCTCAGCATTTTTGCCATAACAACAGTCTCTGAAAATCTGAATGTACTCACTATGTTTTGTTTGGCTTCTGGCCTTCCATTGTCTGCTTCAAATATTTCCTCCCTAATGATTTCCATGCTCTAGCTTCCAGTTCCATGTCCAAAATCAAACATTCAGATCTATAAACTCAGCCCAAACTTGGTTCCAATCTAGCTCACTGTTCTTCTGACCTTCTGACTTTGTTACCAGGAACCCTCTCCAGTGAAACTTAGTTTGTGAGGGGGCTTTTGATTTTTCCCCCCACATATGTAGAATTGAGGTGGTATTTCATTGACTCTGCAGCTCAATAAGATCGTGGTGAGTTCCTTCAACCATAAATAGGCAAGTATAACTTGAGTGACCTTTAAATTCCCTTCCAATACTAAAGTTACATGAGCCTATGATTCCATACCTAGGATCAGAAAACAAATGTGGCTTGGGGAGGAGAGGGAGGTGGTAGCAATGACTAATATATCACAGAACTATCCAAATATGCAAGCTGTCTGACTGGGACTGCATTTCAGCTCTCTCTAGCAGGGTTTGGCCTTGGAAATATTTCTTACTTGACTAACCTTCCCATATTTTAAGATGTCTGAAAATTCAATATTTCAAGTGCACAAAAATTTTCTCAAGTTATTTCTTGTATGACTCCCATGGTTCCACAAGGCTTTGGGTACCCAAGTTTTTATATCCCTTTTAAAATGTGGAAGATTTAGTTAGACCTGGGAAAACTGACAGAGGGTAATATAACTGGGGCTGCTATGATGTTCCATGAGACTGTTACTGAGGGATCTTGCGAAACTCTTGTCCCCTATTTATAAGAGCTGAGGCCTGGTGATTACCTTAACTCTCAAAATTTGGGGACATTTGTGAGGGAACATCCTTTTCCTTGCAAGGAGCTGTCTGAGGAAGCTTGGTTAAAATGGAGAATGATGATGACAATGATTCCTCACCTTGTGCCGTGGATACATGATAGTGCTATATTAGACACTCCCGATGATTAGCCTTAGGTCACAATTTTCTGCATGCCTCCCTGTGAAGGAAGGAGTCTTTCTTGATTGTGAATGGGTGGAACCTTGCTAACACAGCAGACTGATAGTATCTGATAGCACTGGCAGGGAAGAAGCCAGAAGGGGCCCCAGCTTTGCAGTAGAAGAGAAATAAAAAGAAGGTGATGAATGGAGTAGTTATGTGGAGAGTAAAGATGGGCTTAGGGTCCTGCTCCTGGTGTGAATGAATGAGTGAACAAAAGAATGAATAAGCATTTATTTAGTGCTTCCCATGTGCCAGGCCTTTAAATTCAGCCCAAGTTTGCTTCCAGTCTCTCTTCTCCTTCTGACTTGATGGGCACAGCGGGTAGAATGATGAGCCTGGAGTCGGGAAGACTCATCTTCCTGAGTTCAAATCTGTTGTCAGACACCTACTAGCTGTGTGACCCTGGGCAAGTTACTTAACCCGGTTTGCCTTAGTTTCCTCATCTGTAAAATGAGCTGGAGAAGGAAATGGCAAACCACTGCAGTATCTTTGCCAAGAAAACCCCCAAATGCACAAAGAGTCAGGCATGACTGAAGCGGCTCAACAACAGCAATAAATGTATCAGGCCCTATGTCTGAGACAAAGAAGTTAGAAAGAGTAGAAAGAGGGGTGATTGAGGTCACAGGCCATTTGACTGACATGTGCTTCCAGGAATAGTCATGTTGACTTCATTGCTCCTGATCATGTGCTGGCACCCAAGGCCAGATTTGAGGTAGGTGGGAGTGGGGCTCGTTAGCCCTAGTGGTTTGTGCTGGCTGGTTGTAATTAGATACAGAATTTCATTCATTCAATAATTATTTGTTAAGGCCATGTCTTAAGAGAAGATTCTCATGCCTTGCAATCTCTCAATTCTGTAATGAGTTAAGCTTGTTTTATCTTATTTAACTTAGTCACTAATTATCTCCTTTAAAAAACTCAACTTTTGTCTTTAGTGGCCTTAAAGGAATGGGAGGCTGGGAATATGCATGTAGGAGAGGAGAATCTGAAAGAATTGGAAGTCTTGGAGTCTTCCTTGAAGTCTGGGTAAAGCCTGGGGACAATGGTAGAGAGATCCAGAAAAGGGCTGTGAACCCAGTGGCTCAGGGGTACCTGCCAATGACATTCAAGTAAAGCAGAGAATGAAAAAGGGAGAAAAACCCAGATGGTTTTCTGACATGCAGTTGTTAAGTTATTATGTTCCAGAAATCTTATGTGTGTAATTGTCCTCTACTTTAATGCCTTCGATCATTGCAGGGTACATAATGGTTTTACATCAAATACCACTGATGGTGTCTGCCTTATTTCTTCACGCTCTAGTCTCTCTGGTATTGTTCAAACTAAAATTTTGCAGCCCTGAGTCTATCCAAATCTGTATAATTTGCCTCACAGAAGATAGAGTGGTGTGGAAAGTGAGGTAAGGGTGGAAACTTGAGCCTCTTGATAGATTAAAGAGATAACAAACTTCTGCTCCTTTGGAGCAGGCTTGCCTACAGTGGCTAGAAGGATTGGCTAGGTAATGGCCATCTCCTAAAATGCAATATATCAGAGGAAACCTTAGCAAAGATCCCTTGAAGAGGTGGAGTGGTGATGTGAGGGGTCAAGAGAGCAAAGGAATTAACACTAACCACTCAAATCTGACTGCTTAGTGGTCTGATGCTCTATCTGCTCTATCAACCTTGGACCACATAAGGTTCTGTGTGTTATTTGTGGCAATGGTCACCTTCTACACGAGCATGCATGAGCGCGCACACACACACACACACACACTCACACACACACACTCTCTTTCTCTCTCTCTCTCTCTCTCTCTCTCTCTCTCTCTCTCTCTCTCTCTGTCTTTCCCCCCCTCCCCAGGCTCCCACCTCTATGACTCAGAGAGCAGGGCCTGAGTACTAGGGAGGTCAAAAAATTCACAGCTCCCCCAGCATTCCTCCTCAGAATAGACCCACTGCCCCAAAACATAAGAACAAGAAGCAGCTAAGTGGTTCAATGGGTAGAACCCTGGACAGTCACAGAAAACTGAGTTCAGATCTGGCCTCAGACACTTGCTAGCTGTATGACCTCTGCCTACTTCAGCATCCTCATCTGTAAAAATGGGGATAATAATAGGACTTATCTACCAGAGTTGTTTTGAGGATTAAATGAGATATTTGTAAAGCCCTTTGCAAACCTTAAAGTGCTATATATAAATGCTAGCTATCAGAACCAGTCTCAAATACAAAGCATCAGCACCTCACCTGAGTATTAAGTGAGGAGAGAAGAGCTCCAGGGAAGGAGCTCATGCCCAAGTAAAATTTTTTTTAAAGTGGTTTGAGCAGATACAAAATCTTGCTGTGTTTTACTCCTTTGATTTACCTAATCCTCAATCTCACATAATACCTGAAATTATAGGTTTGGTCAAAGGAGAGAATTAAAAATTCAAATACCTTCTCCTTTCCTCCCTACAGACTGAGGGAATTGTATTTAAGTAATTGTGAATATAGCATGTGGTCAAATAAAGAGGCCATTTTTTAAAAGTTATATACTTCCTATAAAACTCCACTGAAATTGGGGACATAAATTTAAATTGGCATAAGGCAGTTTGAAGAGGTCTAGAAATAAATTCTTCTGAAACATGGTTAGGGTTTTGAAATGTAGTTTCAAAAGATTCCCAATTTTTTTTTTCAAAATTTTATCCTTTTAAAAAATCCAATGGGACCAAATTCTTTGCCTTGAGACACCATATCATAAGTGAGAGATTGAGATCATTCCAGCTAAGAATGTTATGGATATTTTAAGTGCAGTTGTTTTCTGCCTAACATAGTCATAGGATTTTAGATCTACACAATGAGGAAGTTGAATGAGTTGCTAGGTAGAAGACACTGTCCATCTCTAAATCCTATGATCCTTTAAGGCACACAGAATCATAGGTCATAGGTTTAAGATCCGGGAAGGATGTCATAGACCATTTAGTCTAATTCCCTCAATTTATAGATGTTTAGCGTAGACACTGTGCTAAGCACTTTTAAGATAATATGTTATTTGATTCTCAGAATTACCTTAGGAGATAGGTGCTATTATGCTATTATTATCACCATTTTACAATTGAGGAAACTGAGGTAGACAAAGGTTAAGTGACTTGCCTAGGATCATAAAAGTATTAAGTGTCTGATGGCAAATTTGAACTCAGTCCTTTTTGCCTGAAAGCCCAGTCCTCTATCCACAGTCATAATACGTTTTAGCAAAGTATAACAATGCATTGCACACAATTGATGCTTAATAAATATTTGATGAATCGAATTAAAGAAAATGCTGTGCAGCCATAAGGTAGTAACATTCAGAAAGACAAGGGTGATTGAAAAATGGTAGCATAGAAGCCTGAATAATGCTGGTTTCAGTCTCTTCATCTGTAAAATGGAGATACTAATACCACCTACTCTCCCAAGGGTTACTGTAAAGATCAAATGTACACATTGGCTGTTGTTGTTTTTGTTGTTGTTGTTTAAAAAGGGAAAGAACCAGGATAGCTAGGAAAAGACATTGCAGGGAAGGGAGGCAGCTGATGTCCCAGACAGCAGATCCCAGCCAGTGGTTCCTAAAAGGTGGACTTGAGTTCCACTGAATGTGCCAAGGATCTTATGGCACTTAACCCTTTTAGTTGCATACCAGTGACCCAATCTAGCAAGTCTCCTGACTGCCCTTTTAGTATTGACAACTTAAATGTTCACCAAGCCCAGTTACAACAAAAAATAAAAATGCTGTGCCCTGTCCTAGAGAGTAGCAATCATGCTCCAAGATGCACCTAAAAATCCCACTTGAAAGCACAACAGCTGGCCCCTAGATTAGCATATCCACCCCACTCCAGGAGAAGAGCCCCCTGATATGATACCAGGGTCATGGAGGTTGTATAGAAACCCTCTGGTCACTCACTTTCAACTCTTTCTAAAGAGAGTTTAGTAATTGGCTGGTTTCAGCAAGACTAAATTCTATGTTCCCTAGAGAAGCAGCTTGGATTATTGGATAGAAAACCAGCCTCAGGGCAGCTGGTTGGCACAGTAGATAGAGCACTGGTCCTGAAGTCAGGAGGACCTGAGTTCAAATCTGGCCTCAGACACTTATTAGCTGTGTGACCAACCCCAATTGCCTCCAAAAAATAAAAAAGAAAGAAAGCCAGCATGGAAGTCAAGAAGACTTGGGTTCAAGTCCTGCCTCTGACACATACTATCTTTGTGACCCCTGATAAATAATTTTACCTCTTAGGCATCTCTGTAAGACTATAAATTGCAGATCTGTATAGGTAGAAGAAGTTTCCTCTTAGATATTTTCTTGTTTCTCAGATCTGGATCCTTCCCTCCCAAAAAACTGCTTTCCTAACATGGAGTTAGTTGAAAGAAAATGAATACCTATGTGTTCTGGCCAAATACTGAAAAAGAGACTCCTGTCCATAACCAGAAATAACAATTAGCAAATCAGTTGATGGTCTTATTTATCCTTTTACTCACTAGGACAATCACTGGTTTGTTTCAAATGAGATGTCCTGATTCTGTTAAAACTGCTGATTCACTTGGACTCAACAAACATTGATTAAGCATCTACTGTGTGCCAGATGCTGGCAGTATAAAGACAAAACTGAAAAATGGCCCCTGCCCTAAAGGAGCTTACGTTCTATAGGAATATGATGTCCTTCTCTTGAGTTCAAAGAACCAGTTATACAAGTACAGAAGAGGGGAAGCAGAACTTGGTAATCGTTCGCATTAAAAAAAGGTGGGAGGGTTTTAGAGGGTTGTAAGGTCAATACCAGCAACAATGTGATGCAGGAACACCCTCCCCCCCCAAAAAAAAAACTAAAATTAATCACCTAAACTATATTAAGAGAAGCCTAGTGATCAAAACAGGGGAGATGGAAATCCCACTATAGTCTGATCAGGGCAAATTACATGGAGAATGTTGCATTTTATTCTAGGTACCACACTTTAGGAAACACATCAACAAGCTAGAATGTATCAACCAATGAAAGTGTTTCTGAATTTCCATATTTCTCGCATAGTATAGCAGGCATACAGGCCTAGTCAGCACTTTCTTAAGTCAGCCCCTATAATTAAGGCCCAAAGTCATGCTTAAGCTAGCAAATAATTTCTTCATTTTTGACAAAATGAATTTACAAATATGGCTCTCATTAATGTATTTTTTCATTGTTCTCCTCTTCCAGAACACTATTAATGACATGTATATGTATACAAATTTCTTATATGTATGTGTTACATATATATATGTGTGTACATATACATAGATATATACATATATGTATGTCTCTATATGTATATATTTGTGTGTGTGTATATATATATATATATATATATATGAAAAAGCTTACATCTTTGCTAATTATAGAAGAGATATACCTTCACTGGGGTATCACGGAGACTTCTATAATAAGCAAAGCATCTTTGTCCCTAAGAAAGGCCCTTCATTTAGCCAACTTATAATTTTTGAAAGGCAGCGTGGTGTAATGAAAGTTGGCCTTGCAGTAAGCAAGACTAAAATTTCCCCCTCTCCCTCTCCCACTCTTAACACATATTGACTGTGGGTGACTTACTCTACTTTGCTGTGACCTAGGCAACTGTATAAGACCTGGAAATTGCTGAAAAGGTTGCATTTTGCTTCAGTGTAGGGAGTTTCTACACTGGGAGTTCCTATACCAATGGAATCATAGGCCCAGTCCCTGTCCTGTCTAGTATTTGTATTTTCTATGAAATCTACCATGAGGCAGTGGTCAAGAAGGGGAAAGTCTTATACCCTGAAAAGGAGAAAATTGATAGAACCAAAGCACATGGCGGGTGGTGGATTTTCTGAAGCAAACTCCTTGGATGGTAGAACATACTTGGATGTTGACGGTGAATAAATGAGTACATGTGAAATGTGGTGCCAAGCCTTCCCGCCTCCTTTCCTCCTGGTGCCTTTGCATATGGTATTTTCCTCTGGGTAGACAGATCTTTAAGGTCTTAAGGAAAAAAAAGTGTCACACCTCCCACTTCTTAATATGGCCTGGGGACATATTTTTGTACTTCTACCCTCAAACCCTACAGGGGCCTTGGTAGATTAGATACTATTAATACAAAATCCATGTTAGCTTGGACACAGGCTGGCTGCAGGAAAGTTTACCTTTAAGCTAGCAGGATTTTCTTTTGCTTGATACCATTCACTATGGTAGGGTAAATAGAAGCCCCAAACTGGGCATCTCATGTTAGATGTGGTAACTAGCCATGGAGCCTGGGATAACTTCCAAACTCTTTGGGTTTTCTTTTCCTCCTATGTAAAATGATGGAGTTAGATTCAGAGACCCCTTCCAGCTTTAAAATTTTGTGTTCTAACATCTCTTCCAGCTCTGCCATTCTATGTTCTAAGGCCTCTTCCAACTCTGCCGTCCTGTGTTTTAAGGCCTCTTCCAGCTCCACCATCCTATATTTTCTGTTCTAAGGCCTTTCCAATATTCTATGTTCTAAAGTCCCTTCCAGTTCTGACATTGTTGGTTCTATGCTCTAATTTATGCTCCTTCTACGTCCAACATCTATAGTCAATGTTCTAGATCAGTGGTATCAAACACAAATAGAAATGGATCCCTGCAGCCTGCATAATAACTTAGAAAATCATAAATTAACATTATATATCTTGTATTGTATTATATTTTTATTTATCTTGTTAAACATTTCCCACTTATATTTTCATCTGTTTTGGGCCATATTCCAGTGTTTTGCAGACCACACCTCTGCAATCTAAAGTCTCTTCTCGCTCTATGATTCTAGTATTCTATGATACTGTTTCAACTGAGGAATAACATTTGATGTATTTGTTTTTTGTGGTTTTTTTTAGGATTATTCATGAAGATGGTTTCTCGGGAGAAGATGTGAAGCAGTATAAGCCTGTGGTCTATAGCAACACTATCCAATCCCTGGCAGCTATTGTCCGTGCCATGGACACCTTGGGCATTGAATATGGTGACAAGGAACGAAGGGTAGGTCAATATTCTGATTGAGACAGTGGACTGAATGACTCCTCTCTCTATTACTCTGCTTTCTCCTTTTTTAAATACCAGGCTGCCTGGAAGGAATGACTGTGGATTATGCCGCATAAGAGAAGGCATATTTACACAACCTAAGCAAATATATCCAACTGACTTGGTAAATATAATTGAAAAAGGGCCTCAGAGTGAAGAGGTAGGCACAACTTTAAGAAGGAGCTTTTAATCAAGGCAGTTCGAATGCCAGGTTTCTTCTGCAGATAAGAAATGTGTCTACTGACCTATACACCATTCAGAAACTAAGCACTACTAGCACTGCAGTAATACCTAATAGCTGAAAATTAAGTTGAGGCATCATCCAGTCATTTAATCAGTCAGTATGCATTTATTAAGTACCTACTATGTGTCAAACCCTGTACTTAAGCCCTAGAGATACAAGGAAAGGTGAAAAACAGGTCCCTACTGGGGGGGAGGGAGGGTTGCATTTAAAATTGCTCTCTCCTCCTCCCCCACAAAAAAAAGTATTTTCAGCCACTCTAGATTGAGTGTGGGATATTCCTGACAGATGTCTAAGGAGTTCTCTCCTCCCCTATAGGAAGGCCATGTCATAGAGCAGGGGCTGTTTTTAAGGTCTGTTTCTAGGCACCCATTTAGTGGTGAACTGAGTAAGTATATAAAAGCAGCTTGTTTGCAAACATTTGAATTAACCGCAGGACCGAATTTTACTCAACCACTCTGGTAACACTAAATAGAGAGAGGGAGGGAGGGAGGGAGAGAGAGAGAGAGAGAGAGAGACAGAGAGAGAGAGAGAGAGAGAGAACGAACAGAGATTGTAACTGTTTTCCTAGTCAGCACAGAAAAAGCACCTCCTGGGAACTCCTTGCCAGAGCAGCTTTTTTCCTCTTCTCCTGTAGGGATTTTAAATCTCAATGATATTTTTAAATGTAACTTATCGTACTGAGATTGTATACTAATGGGGATCTCAGAGCACAATGGCAACTAGATATGGATGGCTTGGAATTGGACACAATCTGCTGATTACTCAGTAGCTCGGTTTGAATGATGCATGTATCTTGTCATTGCCAAAATCCATGTGCATTGGATAGGGTGAAGAGGGGGGCTGGAGCAAACCTTCATCTTCCATGTCTGATAAATAGCCTGTGACAGATGGCTTTAAATGTAGAAATTTAATTTTTTATGCACAAAGTCCTGATTCCACAGAGTAAACCCATCAGTACCAAGGCCTCAGCTTTGCCAGTTAATGGAGATGCTCTGAAATCAGGACTGACTGATGGGTTATTGGGATTCAGGAGGATCACCAGAGGTTCTTGCAGTTCCCACTACCACAGAGAGGGACAGGAGTGGAGGTGACAAATTGGTTCTGCATAGAGAAGCCATTTGATGCCAGCCTCCCCACTGGACTTGAATGGTCCTGAATTTGATTCTACTCTTGATTAGAAGCAGAGAGGGAAGGGTGTAGTAATAAGCAGAATGATTTCCCTCTTCCCCTCCAGGGTTTCCTGCATGATCCATAAGCAGATCACCATGCAATCAACAAATATTTATTGAGCATCTTGCAACTTCCTCTGCACAGTGAAGATAATCATACCTTTACATTTATATGGTACTCCATTTTGCAAAGTGCTTTGTTTTATCTCCCTCTCCTTTCTATGATTCTCCAGCTCCCATATGAAGTAGGCATGGCCTTCCAAAGAACACACCTAGATCCCCCTTCCCTAGCCCTTTGTTCATGTCCCTAGAAGAATGCTACTTGCCCAATGACAAAAGTGAGTATACAGGGAAAATATGTGGCCCTTGATCAAATCTTTTGAGAAGGAGCCCATAAAGTAACCATCTAAGACCCTGTAAAGACCAGGAGACTCAGAAAACTTCAGAAACCAGGCCCTTAGTTCTCACCTGACATAGTTATACTACCCTCTTCTATTGATCTTTTTTCCCTCTCCCTTCCTCCCTTCAGTAAAACTCACCTCTGTGACCTACCTTCTGTTACCCCCTCTATCACTCTGAGCCTTTCTGCCTTGGTATCAGTGAATGGTAATGGATTAATCAGTAGAGACTAAAGGATTATAGGGGTAGGAATTCAGGATTATCATTGCCCAAAGAGCTGGGTATGTAATTTTCTAGAAATGTTATCCAAGTTTGAAATGCTATTCATTTTAAAATCTGATGTTCATTCAAATACTTACTGTGTGTCTACTATATACAAGGCATTGAGCTAGATGTTCTTACAAATTCAGTTAGTCCGGGGGCTCTCCCCTCACCTCAAATTTACCACCATCTAGTAGGGGAGATCTGTGATTTCACTAGTATTCATGCTCCTTACATCAAGGTAGGACACTTTTTCATCTTATGTAATTCTTGACCATATTTTTCTTTAAATCTTCTATAAATTATTAATCCGAAATGTTTGTCTTGTTCTAATATCTTTTAAGCACTACTATACCATTTGATCTTTCTTTCTTTGAAAGTGATATCAACTCTGAAGAAGATCTATATTGGAATGCCACAAAGCTCTTTCTTTGACACAGTTCTTTTCAACATTTTAGTCAGTGACTTGGTTAAAAGAATAAATGGCATGCTTAGCAAGTTTTCAGGTAGCACAAATCTGGCAGGGGACATGGGACATAGGCAATATGCTGGATGATAAAATCAAGAACCAAAACATTTTGACAAGTTAGAACCGTATTTAATAAGAAGGAATATAATAGGTAAAGTCTCAAACTTTTTAAAAAATCAGCTAGATGAGTACAGATGGAGGAAATGTGACTAAACAAAAATTTATGTGGAAAAAAATCTGACTATTTTAGTGGACTAGAAGTTTAACATGAGTGCACATCTTGATATGGCAGCTAGAAGAGCCATAAATTATCTGAGGCTGCATTGAGAAGAGTGATGCCTTCAGTGAGGGAAAAGATATACTTGCTCTACTCTGCCACAATCAGACCACTTCTGGAGTTGTGTTCATTTCTGGGCACCATATTTTAGGTAGGAGAGCAACAAAATGAAATGGATCCAGGCAGTAGTGATTAAAATGGTGATAAGACTTGAAACTATACCACAGATGGAACAATTGTTGGAGTTGGCAATGGATTTATATATGGGATGTCAAGGAGAAGGAAGAGGCAAAGATCCAAATAATAAGCCTGAGAAAGATGGTCGTGCCATCAACAGAAATAGGAAATTCGGAGAAGGAGCAGGTTTGGGGGAAATGGGAACGCGCTCACTTTTGGGCACTGTTTTTGAGGTATCTGAGACACATGGTGATAGAATTGCAATCAGAGGACCTGGTTTGAATCCCATCTCTACTACTATCTGTGAACTTGGACAAGATCTCTCTAGATCTCAGTTACTTTTTCTATAAAATAAGATGGAGAGAGACTAGGTGATCTCCAAATGCCATCCAGTTCTAAATCCTATTATCCTTTGAAATATGAAACTGGAACTCAGAGGTTAGAGATGTAGATTAAGGAGTCATCTGTATAGAGGTGGATAATTGAAGCCATAAGAGTGGGTGGGATCCTTAAGGAAAGTAGGTCAGAGAACAAGAGAAGGTGGGCTAAAAACAGAGCCTTATACCATCCCATCCCCCCCTTTTTTAAGGATCTTAAGTAATTTAGAAGCAGACACTTGCATATACAAATAATTTCTATAACAAAGAATGCTGGATTTAGAGTCAGAGGACCAGGGTTTGAATCCTGGTTTTACTATTTACTAGCCATGTGACTTTGGGCAAGTTACTTACCTACTCTGGGCCTCAGTTTCCTCATCTGCAAAATGAAAGAATTAGACAAGCTGACCTCCAAGGTCCCTTCCAGCTCTAGATCTATGAGAACTTAATGCCTCATGTTACTTTCCAGGGAACAGAATGCTTTAGCCTAAAGACAGCGTACATGGCTCCTTAAACGAACCCTTCAAAAGTAAGGGTAGAATGAGAATTTCAGGAATCTAGGCAAAGCCAGTGAGGAAATATCTATGGTCGGGGGCCTTTTGTAAAATCATGGCTATCAGACATTATCCTAATCTGCCTATGTGTAGGGCCAATTGTGGCAGTGACTTCATTGTAAGAAACCCTCAACTATTTATGTTCATTGAGCTCAGTATGCTGTATATCAAGGGAGTCTTCCCATGTGGCAAGTATGTGGTGACCCAGTTGATTACAACAGTTTTAAGACTTTCATTTAAGATGCAAACCCATCAGTGATGCTTGAAATTTAAAAAAAAAAGGGGGAAGGGAGTAATAAGTCTTTATTGTGGGCACGTTTTAACTCACACAAGAAAAGCCTTGAGATCTACCGAAAACACTCAGAGAATGAGGAAGCAACATCCAGAGAAGAGGGGCTTAGGCCAAAAGCTATATCCAGATCTCAGTTCCCAGAGGGACAAGAATACAGCTGGGTATCACTTGCCAGAGAGGGCAAAGATACAACCAGGTCTCAGCTGGCAGGAAAGGAGAGACAGTTTGCTGGACGACCTGTGAGGTCAAGATCATCAAGGTGGAAGAAGGAGTCTGTGATCCTTAGAAATCCTCTGGCTATCTTCTAAACTTGGCACATCCCTGGATATACCATGCTCTCAGCATTTTTCCTTGTTTGGTTTGAGAACACCCAAGTTCCATTCTCTACACCAGGCCTACCCAGTGCCATTGGTGAGGAACAGGGTTTTATTGGATCAGATTCTCACTGAAGTGCATCTGATTGATTCATCTTATGTCACAGACAGTGAGATGTCAGGGATTGGGCAGCAAAGCTCAATTGAGTACAAGACAGATCTGGAAGTCTCTAGCCTAGAAGAGTCTAGATATGGAAGGTTCCATAAAGGGGCACTAGGTGATGGGTGCTAAGCAAGAGAAGAGGGTATCTCTAGAGCAAAAGCAGCATGGTGAACATAAGCCTAACCCTAACCCCGCACCTTTCACAAGTGGAAAGTACCTGTCTCTCCTTCTTGATGAGAAAAAACAGAGTGAGTGAGTGTGTCATACAGCAAGGCCCCATTAGTGCTTTCATCCAGTTGTATCCCTTCCCTAATTTGCCTCTTCTTGCTTGTTTTCCTCGGCATCATTGTCCTAGAGGACAAAGCAGTTTGTCAAAGATATTCTGGAATCAGCTTTGGGATTATTCAGAGGACAGAAATTCTCTGCTGTGTTATTATTTGCCTTTGGTTTTTACATTTCACCTATCATATTTTATTAAATTTCTCTTGAGATGGAAAGACTCAAGAGCTCTTTAACTTCCATCAGTGTGGTCCTATACTTCAGGGGCATCCTATGCAGGCTCTTGAATCTAAAATCAGAACAATCCATTTAAGTGTTTGATTCTGGTCAAGCTTCATTACCATGGACAGAAAATAGATACAGTTTCAGTGATCATTAATTTTTACTTTACTCCATATAAACTGGTTCCATTTTATTCTGTCTTCTAAGATAAAACTCCCTAAAATGGTGCTGACTAGAAGCCAGTAGAGCATCAGGATGTGGAAATGTCTAGTCTGAGTTAAAATTGTTTTGGACTTGTATGTGTCTGCAAACATAAAACAATGTGCAGACTACTTAAAGACACATAATGACTCTGCCACCATCGTTACTTAAAGGTGTTTTACTAAGCCCCTGGATCAGTGTTCGTCTGTTTGGTGCTATACATTGTACATTAAACATGGTTCCCTGCCCTCCCAAAGGTTTCAGTTTAAACAACAAACACTAATACATTGACATTAACAAGCTATAGACTAAATAAACAGGCAGAAGTAAGTAGTTTGGAGAACAAGATTGCTGGAGGTAGAACAGAATTTAGAATGCCAGAACTGTGGAGGAGGCCTTAGAAATCATTTAGTCCAACCAACCTCACTTTGCAGGGAAGGAAACTGAGACTCAAAAAAGTGACCTAGATTGTCTAAAATCCCACAGCAAAGAAATAAAAATAAAAATAAAAATAAAATCCCACAGCAAATCACCACAGTTCTCAAGGCCTTAGTTTCCTCATCTGAAAAAAAAGGAAGGAGGATGACAAGTTAAGTTGAGCCACATCAGTGTTTTAGAGAATTGTTGGTGATTGATCACTGGAGTTACCAGAGATGAGTGAGATGAGTATAGGGTTGGCTATGTGAGTGCAGCCAGTTTGAGGCTGAAACCTGAAGGAAAAGACTACCAATGTTTGGAAGACAACAGGAAGAAAGGTATTGGACTGACAGAAACCCAAGTTTAATCTTAGATGTTAATCAATAATTAAGGATATACTCTGTAGTCTCTCTGTGGCTGGTTCCCTCACCCAGATCAATCTTGGATGTTGATCAATAATTAAGAATATTCTCTATGATCTCTCAATGGCTTGTGACCCCACCCATATTCTCTTTCTGAGAAAGTCACAATCTGGCTCTTTCCTTGGGCTATTAAGGGTCATTCCTGCAAGTAATTCAAGACTTCCAATAAGCATTTAAACATCGAATATTTATTTGAGACAGTAATAAACATAAAAAGGACTAGCCCTTTTAACAAAACAGTAGCATATTTGCTATATAAACTATCTTATCTCCAGGTGATTTCTATTTCTAAGAAGTAACTCGGAGGCACAGTAGATAAAGTGATAGACCTGAAGTCAGGAAGACCTAAATTCAAATCTAGCCTTAGATACTTACTAATTACATGACCCTGGGCAAGTCACTTAGTCTCTTTTACCTCAATTTCCTTATCTTGAGAGAAATGATCATTAATAACCAATAATTTGGGGACATCCAGAGTTCTCCCTTTCTTCTAAAGTCTTGATTTTTAGAAGCTCAGTCTCTTGAAGGACATTGCTGATAATGAGATTGGACTAACTTTCTTGTTCAAGACCCCACCCTGGTGGAGTAGCCACTGTGTTCTGCTCAGGCTTGGGTGGGGCATATATTCTTTGAATATATATATAATATAATATATATATATAAACCCTCAGGAACACCTACTCTTTGAAGGATATATAAACTGTGAGCCCAAGCCATGATCGTCTTTGGTCTAAGAGAGGCCAAATGACCATCCTCTTATTAATAATGTGCTGGCCTTATTAATAAAATTATTAAATTGCCCAGAAACTTATATCCCTCAAACCTTTTTAATCATCAGAATCTGTAAAATGGGGATAATAACAGCACCTACCACACAGGGTTGTTAAGAGAGGTTTAAATGTAATAATCTTCATATAAGTCAATATTGCATATTTATATAAGTGGTAGCTATTATTATTATTCCCCCAAAAAAGGTTCAATGGTTCAGCCTCAGTTCCCCAAAATTCATCATGCCAAATAGGAAAAGCTGAAGGATCTGTAGTTTGGGAACTAGTTGGACATAATGCAGTTTCAATGAGATTATATTGTATCCTTTTGTTTTTTAACTGCATCGTGTGTGTGTCTTGTCTCCCTAGTGAGATTCTAAGGTATTTGAGGATGGGGACCCTTCCTTATCCAACTTTGCTATTTCTCCAAATGCCTAGCACAGAACAATAAATATAACAGTGATTCGCAAACATTTTTGCTCATGTCACAATGTTTTTCTTTGTCAAGAGGAACCCTGGGACACTCCACAGAGTCAGAAGAATCACACAGGCAAGTACAAGTTCCATACAATTCAGGGCACACTTTGCAGAGCTTGGGGCACACCCTTCAAGAACCACTGAAGTACATACTTCAAGAAGATGTGGGTACTCCCTCCAGTGGCACAGATTGCGACCCACCACCCATGCCTGTCCCCAAGACTGTGTAATTCTTGTTCCTGCCCTGCCGTATTCTCCATAGAGAACTGATCTGTTTACCCAATGCACTAGAGCCCTCTTGCTGGCCTTTTAATCATTTGAGGATAACAGTGCAATGCCCTAGCCATCCATCTGTAGTCCCTCATTCTTATTCTCCCTACATGACGGTCTGCCTCTTTTTCAAGCCTGCATGGCCTTGATAACATCTTTTGGTGCCATGTCTTGCAGGTGAGCCGTCCCTGTCAGTCTGCTGCAGTGTACTACTTTCCCCCACCAGGAGTCTTTCCTTTGCCTTTTAGGTCACCTACAATTTATTCTTCTGAGATCATCTCGTCCCACAATTTGCAGTCATATGGTACTCCTGAGAGAATAAAAGGTGGGTTTTTGTGACAGGGCAGCAACGTGGCATCAGTGAAAGTGCTGTACAACTCCCCCATTGTGATCCATCCTATTCTCCTCCTCCTTTCTTCTTCTATTTTGTCACTGGCCCAGATCATTGCAGTGATGTACTAACTCGAGAGGCTGCCCCAAACAGCACATTTCTACTATTTGGCCATGACTTTCCATTAAAGAAAGAGAAAATATATGGAAAAAAAACATTTCCATGGGTTCTTAATAAATACTTGCTGACTTGCCTGGCAGCCTTCAGGTCAGGCACAGAAGGAGCTGGGCCAACTCTGCAACGGCTGCCATCTTAGCTCAGCTAGATTGCATTCAGACATTTGCAAAACCTCACTTACTAGCAAATGCTGCTTTATTGCCCTTACCCCCCACAGGGCCTTACAGAATGAATTAGAATTGGAATGAATCCCTTGCACTACTTAAATCTCTTTTCTCCATGGCCCCAGAAGTGCCAAGAGGATTTAGAAGGAACATTATTTCTCCAGCATATTCCATGGTACTTACACATCAATTAACCAATGCCAAAAAGTGAAAATTGCAAATATGAATTCAGTTCAGTTCGGAAAAGTACCTACTATGTGCAAGGCACTGTGTTAGGTGCTTGAGATACAAAGACAAAACAAAGCAGTCCCTGCCTTCATTGAGCTACTTAAGGGTTACAGCAGAGGATCGTAGGTTTAGGACAGGAAGGGACTTTAGAAAACCACCTAACCTAGCCCCATTTTACAGAAGAGTAAACAAAGACCCATAAAGGGTACATAGGTTGTCCAAGTTCACATAAGTAAGTAACAGAATTGGAATTTGATTCCAGATCCTTTGACACCAATTCCATCGCCTCTTCCATTATACTGCATAGAAGTATAATTAAATGATGTACCAACATCATTTCAAGATGGTGAGAGTCCAGATTATGGACTAGGAACAGCCTAGTGTAGCACCTGAGTGGTGGAAGGAAGTTTTCAAGATCTTCAAGAACGTTCTATAAATGAAGAGGTCAATCCTCAGTTCCTTCCCCAGCCTTCAGCTCTTCCCCATGTCAAATCTCACATAGTATTTAACTCTCCTCCAATGCACTAATTTGTTATTGTGCCTTATATAATTTGGAAACATAATATATCCCTTTACTAAGTTATATACTCTAAAAGATTCAGAGACTAAATCCTTATCTGAACATTTGTGTCTTGCCTGGTGCTTGGCATTGCGTACTGCATATAGTAGGTATCTGATACATGTTTGCTGATGATGGAATTCATATTTGTTAAACATTCCTGATTTATTAAGAATCTCTGGTCCACCTAACAGACCCATTTCCCAGGAAACCATTTCACCTATGCCCATATGCCAAGTGACATGCCTGTAAATGACAGATGACTTTCCTCAGATAATGGATGAAATTTTGACTTTCTCCTTCCACTCTGGGAACCAGAGCTTATTTGGTACCATCCATCAGCATCATCTACAGATGGCCCATCCAAATTTGCCTTATGTATCTCAAACAATTTTCAGTTAATAGTGTGCCTGCCAAGAAACAGCAAGAGCATCAGATGGCTGAGGAGTTCACTTAATGGTTAGTGAAGCTGCTAACCATCATTGTCATCAACAAGCACCATTTATTGAGTACCTACTACGTAGAAGACCCTGCCATCATTTTGTCATTGGTCTCTCCAGCTCGTATCTCTCTTCTCCAATCCTACACACAATAGCAAAAGTGTTATTATTCCTGAACCCCAGGCTCATCCATGTAGTCCCCATACTCAATAATCAATTAGTAAACATTGATTAAGCCTCTACTGTGTGCCAAGCACTATGCTAAATACTGGCAAAAGAAGCAAAAGATAGTGCCTGCCCTCAAGGAGTTTAAAATAAGCTCTTTTAGGGGCAGCTAGGTGGTGCAGTGCATAGAGCTCTGGCCTTGGAGTCAGGAGGACCTGAATTCAAATCTGGCCTCAGACACTTAACAGTTACTAGCTGTGTGACCCTGTGCAAGTCTCTTAACCCTGATTGCCTCACCAAAAAAAAAGCAAAATAAATAAATAAGCTTTTTTGCCTCTAGGATCTCTATTTGGCATTTAGAGCCCTTCCCAGTCTGGCTCCAAACCATCTTTCCAGACTTAATAAATATACTTTATGCTCCTTCTCAAATTCAACCTGCCCAAAACAGAACTCATTATCCTTCCCACCCCCACACTCCCCTCTAGCAAACTTCCCTGTTACTGTCCAGAACACAGCCATGTCTCTAGACAGCCAGGCTCACAACCCCTGTGTCATTCTCCATTCTTCACTCACCCACATAGGCCATCTGTTGCCATATCCTGTCTCTATCTTTGCAAGATCTCTCATGTACATCCCCATCTCTCCACTCACACTACCACTCTAGTTCAAGCTGTCATCAGCTCTTTCTGGACTATTGCAATAACCTTCTAATTGGTCTCCCCTCCTCAAGTCTCTTGCCGCTCAATCCATCCTCCACATGGCTGCCAAAGTGCAGGTCTGACTGGGTTGCTTCCTCTGCTCAGCAAACTCCAGTGGCTCCCTATTACCTCCAGGATCAAATATAAAGCTCTCTGTTTGGCATTCAAAATTCAACGTAACTTGATTCCTTCTTTCCTTCTGGTCTTCTTATACTTTACTCCCTTCCACAGACACTGGCCTACTTGCAGTTCCTCATACGTGACATTCCACCTTCTGATTCTGTGACCTTTCACTGACTGTCCCACATGCCTAGAATGCTGTACCCCTCACCTTTTAGTTTCTAGTTTTCCTTCAAAACTTAAAACCTGCTTTCTGCAAGAGACCTTTCACCCCAGCAACTAATGCCTTCCCTCTGAGATTACTTTGCATCTACTCTTTCTGTATCTTTTATGTAGCGAGTTATTGCTCTCTCTCTCTCTCATTAGAATGTATCCTCCAAGAGGGCAGGAATGATTTTTGCCTTTCTTTCAATACCCAGTACAGAATAAACACTTAATATATGCTTATTGACCAACATTCAGGAAGGGTAAGGTCTAGCCAAACTGGCCTTCTTACTGTTCTCCCATAGAATACTCCATCTCCAATCTCTGTGTATTTGCATAAGCTGTCCCCACATCTGGAATGCCCTCCCTTCCCATCTCTGCCTCTTAGGATCCCTAGCTTCCTTTGAAGTTCTGCTCAAACTCCTATCCATCTCCTATATCAGGCCCTTGCTGACCCAGCTGCGTTGCTTCCCTCCCTGCAATTACCTTATATATGCCTTGTCTATGTTTTTTATAGATTTCTGTGTAAAAACATAAGCTCTCTGAGGGTATCTTTGCCTGTGTATTAGCTGCACCTAACCCAATTCCTGAGACTTGATAAATGCTTAATAAATATGTGTTGATTGATTCATTGATCACATCTAGGTAACTGTAAAATTCAGATCTACCTGTAGTTCAGGATTTCTTCCTGGAAATCATTCTTCTATCCCCACTTTGCAGTGTCCTGAAAGAAGTTTGATGCCCAGCCTACAAACACACTTTGTCTTTATACAGAGTCCGTCACTCCCCATTTTCGTAAGGCCAGTTCAGCATAGGGCCTGCTTGGATGTATTGACATATATGATGATGATCTTTCTTGTCCCTGCCAACTGAAGGGCACAGTATGGTAGAAAGAGCACTTACTTTGGAATCAGAGGACCTGGGCTCCCTTCCTGTTCTGCAGCTTAGAAGCTGTTTTATAAACTACATGACGTTGAATAAGTCACTTGACTGCTGGGCCTCAGCTTCCTCATCTGTATAATGAGTGGGTTGAATTCGATGACCTCTAAGGTCCTTTTCAGCTCTTAATCCCAATGGACCGTTACCCGTGTTTCAGGCAATTCGGCTGCCATGAGCCATGAAATTATAGGAACATTGGAATGGCCACTCCCTGGGGACATTTAGCTGCCCTGATGATAACAGAAGAAGCTACCTTCTGTGTCTGTTCAGCTCTCCCCTGATGGCATGATGGGAAGAATTCCACAATTAGCTAAGGTCCAAATCTCACCTCTGACAGAGCTTGAGAGGGGCACCCCAGAGCGATGCAGGAAATGGGGCTGAAATGTCTACACAATCACCTGAATATACTAGCTTGGTTAGCCAGTTGACCTGGCCAGCAGCTGTTCCTGATTAAATGAGTGGGTGCTGGCCCTCAGCTTATTAAGTCTTCTTCACTAACCTACCCCCAGAAAGAACATGAAGACTTTGCCATTTTCATCCTCTTGCAGAAAATGGAAGTTGAGAAAATCCAGGACAACAGGATATGACCCTGGCTATGTCCTCTCAGCCCTTTTCCCATAGAAGAGAGTTTAAGCTCTGATCCTGAGATGATTGTTTATGCCTGAAACAGAGTTTAGTGGCCAAATGCTGGCTCCAGGGACCTTTCTGTCACTGCTAAAATGCTTAATTCACTAAGATCAGACAAAAGAGAGGGATTGGGGGAGAGGGAGTAGAACTTGTAGGGAATGCAGGCTGGGATGGCAAGAGACTTGTGGAATCTGTTTTCATTCCAGTGACTTATACTTAGGAGAAAGGCTCACACCAGGACTGCAGCCCACTTAATGGCTTACCAAGTCGGGAAGGTATGAATAATTTTGTTCTGAAATGCAGAGGCAGCAGGGGGACAAGGGAGGGGGGATCTACAGCCAGGGCTGATTTAAACCAGGTCGTTGTAAGTGGCTCCAAGGTAAGGGCCACTGGGAATGATAAAAATAACAGCAATTAACCCTCTCTGGAGCAAGGGTGGGGACTCTCAGTGAAGCTAGCAGGCTTGCTTTCTGAATGTTAGGGCACAGCATCTTTCCAGATCCAAGTGGTCCCTCCAATTCATCTCAAACCCTTGGCATCCTAAACTTCAGCCCCTTCTGCAAGCAGGACAAGAAAAGAGAAGCCATTTTCCTGGTTTCCCACAGCCTTCATTTCAGCAGCCTGACCCCGAGCACATTTGCTTTATCACAGGGTTTTCACATCATGTCCTTATTTACTGGTCTGTGTCCTATATGTAGTTTTTTTGTATGTTTACTGTCTTCATCAGACTATAAACTATCCAATGTTAGAGATTTATGGCTTCTACTTCTTTATCTTTCCCACTTGGTTCATCCTTTTGAACCATGGGAAAAAATGTAGGTGTGATATCTTAGAATTTAAGAGTCCACCAGGGGTTGAGAATCATAGTTCCAGGTAATTAATATTTGACAGAAACTATGATCCCAGATCAAATCTGCTTTTCCTGTCCTGGATGCTAAAATGATCCAGACAAATCTCTCCATGTGATGGGAGGGAAAGCATCATTGGATTCTCCAGGTGTTTGATGAACCACAAGTTTCCAACACAGGGTGCTCAAACTCAGTCGCATGGCAGACATGTCCAGGCTACCTTTCCAGGTCAGCAGGCTACCTCACATCCCACTTATCCCCTTTGGGAACTCTACATTCCAACCAAAATGGCCCATTTGCTGTATCCTATACTTGACATTTTGTCTGTCATCCCCATACCTTTGCATGGGCTGGATGACCCCTTCTCAGAGATGCTCTAGGACGGATTCCTATTCCTAAATATAAGTGGGATTAGAACCTCTGAGGGCTCTCCCAACTCTGAGATTCTACGATTCTGTTTTTCTTGCATCCATTTGGAAAACCCCAATTTGTTCCCATTTTTTTAACCTGAATAGATAATGTTTATAAGAGAACTCCTTAGATGGCACAGGAATATTATTTTCTCTTGTGTTGTGTTAAGGGTCTCGGTACAGGTACTCAGACTGTTTCCCCTTTATGGAATTTATAATGCAAGTATAGCTGTTGTCAGAAACTACTGCCATTAGATTCTATGCGAGGTGAAAGCTCGAAAGAAGATAGAAGCTGGTTCCATCATCAGGAGTAATGACTGGGGGGAGAAGGGGTGTGGGGAAGGAGGCCAGTGTGCTATTAGCACATCTAGAGATACCAGCAGTCCATGACTCATCCTGAAGGCCTCCCCCAATAACTGAAAGTGTTAATGTAAACACAGTGCCCTACATAATCATATCCCAGCACAGACACAGAGCACAACATTATAAAAAAAATATTCCAGTTGGTAGAAATTACTGAGAGGGTTCTCATTATATTTAGCTGATGATAAGGTTTTTTTATATGTTACCTTTCACCCCAAGTATTTAGCTCTCCCGATAGGATCACTCCCCACATCCCCATACCCACACCCTAAAGGGCCATCATTATACACTTATATGTAGGAGAAAAAACTAAACCTGAACTTGAGTCTCTGTATGTGATACATATCAAAGGAAACCACTGGGATGAGCATACATCATGTGTAACTTGGGCATTGCAAGCAGATAATCATGGTAATTGATTTTTTTCTTTAAAGTTTTCTTCCTAAAGCACAATTCTGATCATATCCCCCTTCTCAAAAGCTTTCAATAGCTCCCTATTTCCTAAATGATAAATCCAGGCTCCCTAACCTGACATTTAAGGCTTTTTACAATCTTTCCCCAATCTACCTTCCTACCCCAATTCCCACTATTCCCCGACATGGACCCTATGGTTTAGTCCTCTATGGTCCATTTACTATTCATCTCTGAATACTCCTTAGGCTTCCCTACCTCTGTCTACACCCTTGCTAATGGTGTTTCCTTCCTAGTCCCAGAACAAACTACCTCTATTTCTTCATTTATCCCAATCCTGTCTTTTGAGGCCTATTTCAAATGTCATCTTCTCTAGGAAATTTTCCTCAGTCCCCATCACCTTAAGAGAATTCTTTCTCCTTGAGAAGCCTGAACTTCTTATTGAAAGAATTGCCATTTGTTCAGCTCATCTCTGGGTTCCGTGTAGTTAGTGGTCTTTTTATGTGTATGTTATATCCTTTCCCCAACTAGACCATGAGCTTTTTGAGGATAGGATCTGGATCTTTTTTTGTTTTATAGTCATCTCCCCCACCACTGGCCCCCACCCACACACCCCTAGCATAACCCCTTGTACGATATAAATGTTCAATAAATATATGTTGATTAATTGATATCTGGGTCCCTGGTAGCCTCTGCTCAGCCGAAACATATTAAAGAGTAAATCTTTGTTCCTGAGGATGGACTGAATGAGGGCCACTTACGAAGAGGGCTTTATTTTACATGTCTAATACATACTTAAGAAACGTTTTAATAATCACCTATGAGTGTATAGCACTTGGGAGCTGTCAAAGTACCTTCATATTTTGATCCTCCCAACACATGTGAGGGAGGAAGAGTAGCAATTGTCAGTCCCTTTTACAGTTGTGGAAACTGAGGTCCAAGTTACTTGTCCAAGATTACATGTAAAGTATTAAAGTTGGTACTCAAATTTCAAGGCCAGGGCTTTTCTCTTCTGCATTGTATGAGTCCTTAGTCTTTTCAGGGTACTCTGACCTCATGAGGGAGATAGACTAGATACATATGTCTGTGACACCAGGACTTGTTTTTTAAGTACCCATTGACACAACCAGACTGACCTATTTACTTGAGGAAAAGGTGAGAATTGGTTGGGATTGTTAGAGGAAACTTTTCTGGAGGAGGTAAGTTTTGAAAGGAAATGATTTGACTTGATAGTGAAGAATAAGAAAAGCATTCCTTGTCCCTAAAGTGTTTAGTTTTTTTATCAATGACTTAGATGAAGGCCTGCTTATCAGATTTTCTGATGATGCAAAGGTGGGATGGGCATCTAACATGTAAAACCAGAAGTTCCCAAATTAGAGTATAAGAACCTTTGCAGATACCCAAACCCCTTTCAAGTTTCAAGGTCACAACTATTTTTATAATAATACTAAGACATTTTAAATTTTAATATAGTAAATATCTATGGCTTCAACCCACATAATCAAAAACTCTTTGGGGTCTTCAATATTTTTTTAGTATAAAGGGGATCCTAAGATCAAGAAGTTGAGAACTGTTGTGTTAGAAAATAGGATTTTAAAAAAACAGACTAAAATAACGGGCTGAATCAAATAAGCTGAAATTGAATAGAGATACATGTCAAGTCCTACACTTGGGTTCAAAAAACCAGTTGCCTAAGAACAGAATGGAATATGTGCAGCTAAATAACCATTTATGTGATAAAGATATGAATGTTTTCTTGAACCTTAAGTTCATTATGAGTCAAAACATGGCCAAGAATTCTATTCCATTCTGATATTCGGCTGCATTTAAAGAGATACAGCACCAACACACAGAAAGTTGGTGCTGTACCATGTTGAAGACCCTGGTCAGACCCCATCTAGAGGCTGTGCAGTTCTGGGTGCCACGTTTTAGGACGGACATTGACAAACTGCAGCAGATACCAGGAGGGTAACTGAGTTGATATAGAAACTGGAAACTGTGCCATGGAAAGATCAGCTGAAGGAACTGAGGATGTTCTGTCTAGAAAAACTAAGACTTAGAAAGGACATGATAAATGCCCTCGTATATTTCAGGAACTGTTATATGGAAGAGACTTCAGACTTGTTCTGCCTGTTCCAAAGGGAACAGTGGGTGAAAATTGCAAAGATGCAAATTCAGGTTTGATGGAAGGGAAAGAATTTTAGGCTTAATTGTAAGAAAAACTTCCTAGTTATTAAAGCTGCCCAAAAGGGGAAATGTGCTGATTCAGGAGACGGTGGGTTCCTCCTTACTAGAGTTCTTCAGTCCAAAGCTGAAATGCCCTTTGTCAGGTATGTAATAGTGAGGATTCCTGTTCAGGTACAGAGCAGATGAAGGTAACTTCTCAAATCTCTACCAGTTCTGGAATTGTAGGAGTCTGTAGTTGAGAGCTGACCAAACACGTACACATGATCCCGTGGTTGGCTGGAGTAAGTATTCCTAAAACAAGAAATTAACGTAGGTAAGTCTCAGTTGTTCTGAAGAAAACCTGTTTCAAAATGAAAGCTAATAATAACTACTACTACAACAGTACATTTATGTGGGGTTCTAAACTTTATAAGGTTAGCCATGGCACAAGACTGCAAGCCCTTCAATAGGCATAAATGAGATTATTATTAAGCAAGAGAAATTACAACTGAGTTCACCAAATCTCTATGAAACTTCTAGTGCTAGTACCACTAAATCAACAGTAGTACAATAGCTTCTAGTCGTAGAATCAGATCTAGAAGGGACCTTAGAAATCATCAAGTCCAGAGGAAGTGATGGACCCCACCCCAGAGAAGGAAATTGACTCACCCAGGGTCACACAGCAGTATTTGGGAGAAGGAACAGCTCTCATGAACAGGAGGAACTGAAACTACCCATCACCTTTCAGGAACGGTCCCTATGGTTTGTGGCACTCCTGTGAGCTTTTATTGGACATCCTTTCTGTTTGCTTGTTTGAAGGAGAAAAGCTTAGTACAGTACCTGGCATATAATGGGCATTTCATAAATGTTTGTTAACTTGTAGCTTGCTATGCCTGCTGCTTATATGATGAGCTTCTTCCTAAGCCTTACATCTGTCTCCAGGCTTAAAGATTCCTTTTTGTTGGGGTGGGGGGGAGAAGGGAATAATGGGGTTGATTTTAAATCCCGATAAGTTTGAACAGCTCTCTGTGATGTCACTGCCTCAGTGAGCCATGTACAGCTCTAGAAATATCTATGGGCACCTAGGTAGAGCAGTGAATAGAGTGCCAGGCCTGGAGTCAGGAAGACTCATCTTAATGAGTCAAATCTGGCCTCAGAAACTAGCTGTGTGACCTTAGGCTAGTTACTTACACCCGTTCGTCTCAGTTTCCTCATCTGTAAAATAAGCTGAAGAAAGAAATGGCAAACCACTCCAGTATCTTTACCAAGAAAACCCCAGATGGAGTCACAAAGAGTCTGATATGACTGAAACAACTGAACAACAGAAATATCTATGGGTAGTTTTTCCTCTCATGATATTCACATGTATACATATATGCATGCGCATACACACACACACGCACACATGCACACACGCACTTCAAAACGGTTATTAAAAGCCTATTGTGTTCAAAGCCCAGTCAGCACTGGAGATCATATATTGTTTAGATAAGATATACCCCTTGCTTTCAGAGGGCTCTTAGTATAGTAGAGGGACAAGATGGTAGCACAGATAGCTCTAATCGGCCAATGAGCAATCGCTTATTAAATGCCTACCATATGCTAGCCACTGGGCTCAGTGGGCTCAGAAAAAGCCCCAAGACCTCAAGAAGTTTAAAGGATCACAGGTTTAGAGCTGGGAGGGACCTTAGAGGTCATCTTATCCAATTTCCCTCATTTTACAGATGAGGAAACTGAGCCTCAGAGAAGCCAAATAACTTGCCCAAGGTCACACAGGTTTTTAGTATATGGCAAAGATGGGATTCAACCCAGATCCTTAGATTAAGTTGATTCCCAATCTAATATTCTTTTCCCCATGGCACACTGCCTCCTGCAGTGTTAGGCACCAGATGTAAAGGGTCCGGAGCAGTTGGAATGATTAGTAAGGAGTTCATTGATAATACCCTCTGCCTGTCCATGCACCTCCTCCTTGTGAGTTTCCTACTTGAGCCAGGTTGTTGAGTTTTACAAGATCATTTTGTTAACGAGCTCTACAGAGTCATAATTTTTTTTTTTGTTAAAAGCAAAGAATATACCCTCCCACCTTCTCGGTGGGGATCACCATGTTGTTCCCTTCTCTTGGCGGAGGCTCCACAAATGGGGAGATGTGCCGATGCTGCGAGCACTCTGCTAGATTTCTGCTGTCAGACACCTGGCTGTTGCAATCCCTAGATAGAAAAGAATTTAAAAGCTTCCGCTCAATATACAATCCATCAGTCATGAGCCATTAGTATAATTGCATCAGACTTCCTCCTGCCTCTCCTGCTTTTTCTCTTTTTCCCCAAAATGGAGGGCTGGCTTGCTGGCTTCTTCCTCTACCCATGTGTCACATTTGCACTCCGGCAACTGGTGTGATTCCACCAGAGCCCTGGGGTGGAAGAGTGTGCTCATACAGGAGCAGAGAAGCATCCTCACAGGACATTGATTTTCTGTTGCAAAGAGGAAAGCTGTGTATTTTGGGTTTCTAATCCTCAAGTACCCTGTTCTCTTAGACCTCAGAACAAGTAGGCACAGGTTTGGTATAGCACTCAATTTAATCAATGTCATCAAATATTTATTGACTACCTACTATGTGCAAAGCCTCGAAGCAAGGCACTGTGGGAAATTTAGGGAAGTATAAGGCCCAATCCCTTTCCTTAGGGAGCCAGTAGTCTGATTGGAAAGATTGATGATGATGATGATGATGATGATGATGATGATGATGATGATAACAGTAACAGATAGCATTTATATAGCTCTCGAAGGTTTGCAAAGCACTTTGTCAATAGTATCTCATTTTGCCCTTACAACAATCCTGGAAGGTAAGTGCTATTAAAAGGAGAAACTGAGATAAATAGAGGTTAAATGATTTTCCCAGTCACACAGCTAGTAAGGTAAGGCTGGATTTGAACTTGGGTCTTCCTGACTCCAGATTCAGCCCTCTATCCACTGTGCTACCTAGCTCTCTCAGAGGGGTGTCATTGTTTAATCTTTATATCCCTGGCCAGTACAGTGCATTGCACATAGTAGGTGCTTAATAAATATTTGCTGAATTTTATTGAAATAATAATATGAAGCAGTACACAATAGCAGTTCATCTTCAAAATGAGGGGATTAAACTATATATTGTCTAAGATCCTTTCATGATCTATCTGCTGGTCTACAATTCTTTACCCCATAGTGCTATGGGAGTTTAGAGAGATAGAAATCACTGTGGGGAAACTTCACAAGGAGCATGTGCCTTAATCTGGGCACAAGAATTTCATTAGAGGAGAAGATATAGGTGTGGACGTTCAAGGGAAGAGAGAACTACATGAACAAAGATGTAGAGGTGGGGTTGTGCAAGGCAGGTTTTGAGGCAGCTAGTGGCCCAGTTTGACTGGAGTGCAAGAGAATGGTGGGAGATAAAGCTGGAAATATAAATTCGGTTAGAATGTGTGAGTTTAGACTATACCAAAGAGATCGGTCTTTATCTTGTAGGCAGTGGGAAGCCATTGAAGGTTTTTGAATACAGAAATGAGATGATAATGAGGTCATAGCTTTAGTATTAGAAAGGACTTTAGAGGTCATCTAGTCCAACCACCTCATTTTACAAATGAGGAAACTGAGGCCCAGGGATTTTACTTGCCCAATATTGTAACAGGTAGGGCCCATTTAAGTTACTTGCCCAAGGTCATATAAGTAGAGAGCCAAGGTCCTCTGGCTCCAAATCTAGTGATCTTTCCACTGAGTGGTGTTAGGTAAAGATTAATCTGTTGCCTTGCCCAGCAAGTGAATTAGAAGGAAAGCCTAGAAATGAGGAGACAGGAGGAAGCTGATATAATAATCTAAGTATACAGGGATAGTTGCCTGAATTAGGATAGTAGCAGTAGGAGTAGAAAGGATGGGATGAGTGGATGGATGGATGGATGCAAGGTACCATTTAGGAAGAAAGAATTGACAGGACTTGGTGACTAATTGGATGAGGGAGGCAAGACAAATGGAAGAATCATCAAAGATGACTGAGTTTTTGAGCCTGGGTGACTGGGAGAATGATGGTGCCATTGACAAAAATAGGAAAGTCAAAAAGAGGAGCTGCCTAGGACAATGGCAACGAGGGGAACAGAAGAGAATATTGGATCCATTTTAGACAGATTTAGGTACTGGCAATCTACATTTACTCTGTATGTAGCGTGTATCTACCTGTTTATTTAATACTGTCTTCCTAATTAGAATGTAAGCTCCTTGAGGGCAGGGACTGTTAATTACATGATAAATGTTTGTTAATTTATTGATTGACAAGACATACAGATGAAAATGTCCTGCAGATAGGTTAGTGGAGTTGGGACACTGGGTTGTAGCAGAATGGCCATGATTAAAGATATTGATTCAGGAACCATTTGCATAAATTTACTTAAGTAGTAAAAGCAAATGCATTCTCAGAGGAGGAAGGATGGACAGGACAACCATTATTATTCCATATAACAAATGTGGGAGGCATCCCAGCATAATGGATAGAGAACCAGCCCCTGATTCAGGGAAACCAGGGTTCAAGTCCGACCTCTAACACATACTGGCTGTGTGACTCTGGGCAAATTACTCCATCTGGCCCAGACATCTCTCTAAGAATTTAAGTTACAGAGCAAGTGCTAACCTGCATTGGTAGAGAGACATTCATCATTGGATATTCCCTATACTAATAAAATCAATATGATTTTTTAAAAAAAGAACAATGTGGAAACTGAGGCCCCGACATAGTCAGTGAATTGTGCAATTGGTCTAGTCAATGATAAAGCCAGGGTTAGATCCCAGGTCCTGGATTGTGCCTTGGTGTTCTTTCACCTCTCCCAAGGGGACCTCACTCAGAACAGTAACCTAAGGGAGGGTGGAAACAAGAAACTATATGGGGAAGGTGAATCAGATTTCAAATTCAGTTTCCAGGGTGTCATTGGATCTCTACTGGTGGTAGAAATAATGACATTTAAGTATTAAAGTGGTACATCAAAGTGCTCTTTTTTTTTAATCCATCCAAGAAACAGTAACGCAACACCCATCTTATGACATAGACTCTCTTTGCAACCCAGTGGTGTGTAACTTTGTGTTTAACATGGCTTCAGGAGTGGACAGAAAAACATAGATGTTATCCAATTCTATGTCTCACGTAGTGCCCCCTGGGGTCTTGGAGTCACGTCTTAGACCTTGGGGGAGCCATGAGTGCATATTACTCCAAAAAAGCAAAACCTGCTGACAACAGAGACTATGCTGTGAGTCTAGTGAAGCAGAAAAATCAAAGAAATTTTCCAGCTAATTCAGGCCAGCAGCCACTTGTCCCTAGACTATCCAGACAGGTTAAAGCAAAGGCTGTAGTTTTGCTTAGATTCACCAGACAGGTACCTCAGTTCTTCTACTTTATTTGCGGTGAGGGGAAGCCATAGATGCCACCACAGGGCCCAATCAAGCTAGGTTAGTCTCTCTTCAGGGAGGATAAGCATAGACTCTCGCAGGAAGTACTGCATCCATCATGTTACTGCATGCTTCATTCATCTGAAGATAAAATACTAGAGTATGATGAAATCTGGAAGCAGGAGAGCATGTGCTCGATAGAGGTACCCAGCCAATGAATCTCTTGACTCAAAGGAAAAGAATCATTTGGAAGTCAACACAAATTTTCATGTTGAGGAAAGAGATCCATCTCGTTGAAGATTCTCTTTCCTATCTTATAGTGTGGATAGGCAGGACCAGGTTTCTTGTGCATTTTTAAAATTTAGCTTTCTGTTCAGAGCTCCCATAATGCATAGCTTAACTTCCTGTCTATTGATAATGACTAATGTCATAGGATCCTAATAGGATCATAGATTTGGAGCTCAAGGGTCTCTCAGAAATCATATAATGCAACCCCATTTTTGTATAGATGAGAAAACTGAGGTACAGAGAGGTTAAATGACTTGCCTAGGTACTCACAGCTCACAAATATCTTAGGTATTTCTAGGTTCAATGTTTTCCTGAATTCAAATTCTGTGCCCTATCAACTATGACACACTGCCTCTTGTCCATAATGTGGGCTGCCCCAAGAAGCTAGTTCACAGATTTCTCTCTTTCACCTTCAAAGAGAGTTTTGGTGGCCATGACTGTTCCCACTGATATGCTTTTTTGTGTTTTTCCTGTTTATGGTTATCATGTTTAATGTAGAGAATAGACTTGAATAGCCATGTATGACCATTATGGTAGAAGGAAGGAAGGGAGGGAGGGAGGAAAGAAACACACATTTATTGAGTGCCTGCTTATGTGCCAGAAACTGCTAAGTACTTTACAAGTACTATCTAATTTTGGCTAAGGCAGAAATATGTTTTGCATGACTTCATATGTGTAATGGGCATTATATGTCTTGCCTTCTCAAGGGGTAGAGGAGGGGGAGGAGGAAGGGAAAGACTTTGGAACTGAAAATTAAATTAATTTTTTAAAGAACAAATGTTATCTAATTTGATCCTTACAATAACCTAGAAGGTAGGTGCTATTATTATCTCCATTTTACAGTTGAGGAAACTGAGACAGAGATTAAGGGACTTGTGGAGTGTATACTACAGCTTTCATCCACCTGTAGGATCATAGATTTAGAGCTCAAAGGTCTTTCAAAGGTCAAATAATCCAACCCCCTCATTTTACTGAGGCTCAGAGAAATTAAGTGACTTACCCAAAAGTCATATAGGTAAGTAGCAGAGCCAAGATTGGAAGCAAAGTTCTCTGACTCCAAATCCATGCTTTTTTTCAATGCACGACCCCGATAAAACACAGTATACCCAGTAATCAGGACAGTCTCAATTCTCTACTCCTTACTATTTAAATAAAGAGTAGAAATCCTTGGCAAATCTACCAGCAACCCTTTGGTGAATCTGTGACTTCATCAATGTGAGAGCTCCCTCCATTGGTCCTGATTGCAGCCCATATGTTCTTCATCCTGTGTGATTTTTGTCTATTTCCTCTGATCAGTCTTCCATAGACAATCTGCCCAACACATTGGAGGCCTTCCCCTAGGTCTTAGAACTCTCCACGCACTGTCTAGTTGACCTTCCAGATTGCTAGCGATCATCCCTTGTACATGTCCTTTTTTGCAAGTCATACTTTTTCTGGATTATGTCATATGCAACCGCAAGTCATCATGGGTAATATACCGCAGCCTATTTACTTCCACTGGGCATTGACCTGAGCTTCTCAGGCCTTGTTCTGGACTCCAGTCAGGTCCCTTCTTGCCAACACTGCAGTGGCTCCCAGTAGAAAGCCCTTGCAGTGCCCTCAGGAGTGCTGACTGGGGCTCTTACTGGTTCTTAATGTCCATTAAGCAAGTCATTCCCTCCCTCGAGGCCACAATTTCCACATATGCAAAATGATGAAATTGAACTAGCTGCTGCTACTGCTAATATCAATATTAACAGTCATAGCAAAAAAGAGGCATGATGCCATGGTAGTAACACTGGCTTTAGAGTCAGAACACCTGAGTTTGAATTTCCACCACAATAATTACTGCCTTGAACAAGTCACCTTACCTTTTTGGTTCTCGGTTTCCTTATCTGTAAGTAATAATAACAATAATAATAATAACCAGTATTTATATAGAGCTTTAAGGCTTAACAAGGCATTTTACAAATATTATCTCATTTTACCTTCACAACAACTCTGGGAGGTAAGTGCTATTATTATCGCCATTTTACAGATGGGGAAACTGCAACAAATACTTTAAATGACTTGCCCAGGATCACATCTAATAAACACCTGAGGCTGGATTTGAACTGTGGTCTTCCTGACTCTAGGTCTGGTCCTTTATCCACCATACCACCTAAAGCCTTAGATACGTACCTACACTGGCTCCTGTGAGAACATTAGACTAGAAGATGTCTAAGGTCTTTTTCAGCTCTATACCCTATGATCCCCTGCCCCGTGGCCATGATTATTGACCACAACAACAATAACAAACATATATTAGATGCCTAGTGTATGTAAAGCTCCAGCTTATGTGCTGAGGGAGTTACATAGCTTAGACAGATCTGGGTTAAGCAATGTTATGACAGATGCTAGAAAAGAAAGCTCCTGCTTTCAGGAGTGTGTTCTGTTGGGGAGATAGACATATACAATTAAATAATTAGAGGACAATGCAAAGCAATATGAGGAGTCAGGAAATGTGGGTCTTAATCCTAGCTCTGCTACTGATTCACTTTGTGACCCTGGACAAGTCATTTTGTTGCCCTAGGCCCTCAGTTGCTTCACTTTTATAATGGGGATAAAAATAACTGTTCCACCTATCCCCAGAGGGTTGTAAGGATCAGATGAAAGAGTGAATGTGAAGTATTCATTTCATTAAGTATAAGGTGCTGAACAAATATAAGATTCAAGGCCAAAATGGGTAGACAATAAGTGCTGTGGAAGTTTAGAAGAGAAGACCAGTGTGCATTTCAGGGCTCTACTCAGGTACCTCCTGGTCTGGCAAGTTTCCCCATTCATCTCTCCCTGCCTGCTAGATGTGTTCAGTCCCTACTCGTATTTCCTAGATCACCTTGCCTGGATCTCTCCTTTGTCCCTACCATACCCCACTTCATATTATGCAACAGATGAAGGAGAAACAGAACAGGGCTTGAAGTCAAAGCACATGGGTTCGAGCTCTGACCTAGCACTTACCCTTGGGCATGTCCTTTTATCTCACTGAACCTTGATTTCCCCCCCTGTAAAATGGGCTAATAGGGAAATAGAATACAGGGCTGGAATCAGAAAGAATCATCTTCCTGAATACAAATCTGGCCTCAGACACTTACTAGCTGTGTGACCCTGAGCAAGTCACTTTACCCTATTTGCCTCAGTTTCCTCATCTGTCACATGATCTGGAAAAGGAAATGGCAAACCATTCCAATATCTTTTCCAAGAATACCACAAATGGAGTCACAAAGAGTTGGTCATGACTGAAAAATGACTCAACAACAACAAAAATGGGGTAATACTTGTATTATTATTCTTTACAGTTCTTTAGGGGATGGGGAAAATAGGGAGAGAATGGATTTTCAAGCCTTAAGCTCCTATAGCAATGTACGTTATTATCATGCTTATTTGTGAATGTGTCATATCCCTTCAGGAGACCGTAAGTCCATTGAGGGCAGCCACTATGTAATTTTACATTCTTGTATTTCTAGCATGATGCACAGCACCTTGTATATGGTAATATTAATGGTAACTGACTATTACTGTGCTTTGCCATTTATAAAATACATTGCATGGGTTATCTAATTTGATTCTTCTTTTGTTATTTTTCTTTTGATTTTTCAACTAACTTAATTTTTTAGCAATTAAGAATTAAGTTCAATTAATTAACTATTAACTAATTTTTCAATTAATTTTTCAATTTTTGAATTAATTTCTGCATCTTTAGATGTTGAATAAGACATTAGTTTAATTTGACTTTCTTCACCACCCTGTGAGATAGGCTCTGAAGAGATGCTGAGCAAAGAGATTTTCCCATGGTCATACAGCTAATGTCAGGATTTAAACCCAGCATTCCCCTGAATCCAAGTTCATCACATTTCCCACTATATCACGGAGTTTTGGCTTCATAAACATTAGTTGAATTTAACTAAAGTCATCCCTATCCCTGACTTTCTACTCACTCCGTAAAGGAGATGGAACCATAGAGATTTTTTTATTTAGAGCTGAAAGGGACCTTAGAAGTCCACTGAGTACAACTCCCTCATTTTGCAGATGAAGAAAATGAGGCACAGAGAAGTTAAGGAACTTGCCCAGAGATGCACAGCTCATAAGTGTCTGAGGCAGGATTTGAACCCACATCTTCCTGCATCCAGGTCCAATATTCTGTGCTATGTCATTTGTCACCTCACTGGTCAGGAGTGCAGGAGTGCAGCAAGGCAGTGTGACACAGTACAAAGGGTGCTGGACTTGGCATCATACTGCCAAGGTTTGAATCTGAGCACTGCCACTTACCAACTTACTCGGAGGATCCACCGACCATGGGTCTTAAAGCTATAAACAGACCTCAGAGGCCACCAAGTTCAACCTCCCCATTTTACAGATGAAAAAGCTGAGGCTAAGGAAGATTAAATGACTTGCCCCAGGCTACATAAATAGTTTCAGTAGCAAGATTTGAATACAGCTCCTCTGCCTCCACAGCCAGTACCTTTTCCACTGTAGCATCCTGCTTCTCAACTTCCCTAGACCCCAGTTTCCTCATCTGCAAAATAAAGGGGTTGGCCTAGAGGGCTTTTGAGGTCCCTTCTAGCTCTAAATCTATGATCGTATGAGATCCAAAACCAGACCAGTTCCTGGACAGGTGGAAATGTACCCCAGGCAGGCATGCTTCTGTAAAGGACACATGGGCATCTGCCTCTTAGGTCCTGGGTAATAACTCATAATTACTGTAACAGTAATAATGACTCACGTGGATTTAGTGCTTTAAAGTTTGAAGTTAAAGACAACTTTAAAGATGTCTTATTTGCTCCTGGACTCCTAAGAGAAGGCGAAGCCACTTGGGCAGACCGGGCTCCTAGTGCAGGCTGGGCTCCTAGTTCAAGCTGGGCTCCTAGGGCAGGCTGGGCTCCTAGGGCAGGCTGGGCTCCTAGGGCAGGCTGGGCTCCTAGGGCAGGCCGGGCTCCTAGTTCAAGCTGGGCTCCTAGGACAGGCTGGGCTCCTAGTTCAAGCTGGGCTCCTAGGGCAGGCTTGGCTCCTAGGGCAGGCTGAGTCCCTAGTGCGGCTGGGCTCTTTGGGCAGGCTGGGCTCCTAGTTCAAGCTGGGCTCCTAGGGCAGGCTGGGCTCCTAGGGCAGGCTGGGCTCCTAGGGCAGACTGGGCTCCTAGGGCAGGCTTGGCTCGTAGGGCAGGCTGAGTCCCTAGTGCGGCTGGGCTCCTAGGGCAGGCTGGGCTCTTAGGGCAGGCTGGGCTCCTAGTTCAAGCTGGGCTCCTAGGGCAGGCT
>NW_020954571.1:17133610-17187949 GCF_900497805.2 Vombatus ursinus | reverse complement strand
GGGCTCCTAGTTCAAGCTGGGCTCCTAGGGCAGGCTTGGCTCCTAGGGCAGGCTGAGTCCCTAGTGCGGCTGGGCTCTTTGGGCAGGCTGGGCTCCTAGGGCAGGCTGGGCTCCTAGGGCAGTTGGGGCCCATAGGGAAGGTTGGGCTCCTAGGGAAGGCTGGGCTCCTAAGGCAGGCTGGTCTGAGCCCTAAGCAAGCCTTTCTAGTGCCCTATAGTCTTAGGCACTCTCCTCAGCCAGCCTGCTTTGGAGGTAGTGGTAGAGTGTAAATGTCTTGAGGGTTGGACCTTTGTTTCTGTATTTGCATCTGCAGCACCAAGCATAGTGTCCCGCACACAGTGAGTGATTACAAAATGTTCATTGGATTGAATGGAATCATCTTGTGCAGTACTAACAGGTTGTGCAGAAAAAGAACCAACTTGTAGTGGAATATTCAAAAGACTTTCTAAGGATCTTTGTGAGCCAAGGACATGTCCCAGATGTGGGAAAGGTCAGGTAGAAATGGGCCAAGCTGAGTGTGCTGAAAGCCATATAATGAGGGCATCTGGGAAGGAGCTCGGTGAGTCTTCCCTTTGAAAGATTTGGCTCAGAAACCCAGAAATCTCTAGGCAGTTAGGTAGTGTAGTGAGAGTGAATGGGACTTTGGGCTTGGAGTCAGGAAGAGTAGAGTTCAAATCATGCCTCAGACACTGAACTGGCTGTGTGACTCTGGACAAGGCACCTAACCTCTCTCATCCTCAGTTTCTTTATCTGAAAATGGGGGTAATAATAGCACCTGCTTCCCAAGGTTGTTGTAAGAATCAAATCAGATAGCATATGAAAGCATTTTGTAAACCTTAAAATGCTGAATGTTCAGTATCATCAATCGAGGATGGTCACTACCCAAAGTTACTACCCAAACAGACTCTAGGGAAGCCCTCAAAAGGAGGGGATGCCTTGGGAAGGCATTGAAAGAAGGAAGCGTCAGTCTTCCTTTGAAAATCAGCCCAGAAATCAAACCTGGGTCGTAATAGATTGCATTTACCCACTAGATACTTGCTGCCTGGTTATGCCTCAGCACTTTGGACATCACAGGCACTATATTTTACCCCCTCATGGTTTACACACTTCCGTAGTAATTTGGCTCCCCCAGCCTAGCTCCTTAGCAAACCTTCTCCCTCCCCCAACACAGCACTCTCTCCTCATTTAGTTGCTCTACCACTGACAGAAGTCTCCCACCACTGTCGAAAGATTGATGCTCCTTGGCCTGAATACAATTATTCCTGAACCACAGAGGAGGTGAGATTTGTATTTTATTGGGAGTCGAGGTAGTCTGAAAACTACCCAGCAAGACAGTCAAATAATGGGGTTTGGCCACAAGCCAGCATCAGCTTCCCATCAGTGGGCAGCTCCACCCTCATCTGCCCGCCCACCTTGAGTTGAGGCACCATGGAGCAGCTGCCTAAGAGGAAACCTTGCCCTCCCTAATAAAAAAAAAAAAAAAAGCCACGCTTCTTTAGTTATCCTCAAGGAATTTGCCATCTAGCAGGAAAAATAAGACACATATACAAGTAACTGAATCAAAGTATGATACAGGAATAAGAGAGTGCTGTGACAGTTTGGAGAAAGTGGAGAAGGGGGTGATCAGGGAAGACTTCCTGGAGGAGGTACCATTTGAGCTGGGCCTTGAAGGACATGTAGGATTTCAGCAAATGGAAGGTGAGGGAGGAGGAGTTCCCTCCCAGGTCTAAGGTGCTTCAATTCATTGATTCTGAACTCCCTCAGGCCTTAATAAAATATCCCTTGGGGGGGGGGAAATATTCTAGTAAAGACAGAGGGTTGATGAAGTGAAACAAGTGACACAAGTTTTAGTGAAACAAGTTTTGTGGTCATGTGACTTGATTAGTGATGTCACTGTGAGATTAATGGAGCAAAAGCTGTAAGGAGTTGTCCAGAAAAAAAGAAATCATCCAAATATTGGCCATCTCTCCTCCTGCAGCTCCTCAGTGCAGAGCCAGGGCTGTCTTCATGAATGTTTTTGCCCCACTTCTATTGTTGATGCCTTCTGTTGTTTCACTTCTCTAAGCCTCAGTTTCCTTTTCTATAAAATGAGGCTGATAACAATCATTCAAGAAACATTTATTGGGGTAGCTGAGTGGCACAGTGGATAGAGCACCACCCCTGGATTCAGGAGGACCTGAGTTCAAATCCGGCCTCAGATACATAACACTAGCTGTGTGACCCTGGGCAAATCACTTAACTCCATTGCCTAACAAAAAAAAAAAAAAAGAAAGAAACATTTATTGAGTTCTTTCTATATGCCAAACCCTGTCGTAGGCTCTGGAGTGACAAAGACAAAAATGAAATTCTCCCTGCCCTCAAGGAGCTTATATAAAAATAATAATAATAATAATAATAGTACTTACACTACTTGGCTCATAGAGTTGTATCAAAGTGCAATGAGGTTTGGAGGAAGTGGAGGAGATTCCTTTTCGCTGGAAGGGGGTGATTAAGGAGAACTTCCTGGAGGAGGTACCATTTGAGCTAGGCCTTGTATTAAATACTAAATGGGAGTATAAGAATGGAACCATTTCGATAACCAGTTATACTTGGAAATGGAGGAAAATTGTTGTGTGGATAATCCAAAAATCCTTTCTTTAGAATGATATTACATACAAGGACCAGATTTGCTTTTTCCCCAGCATCAAATTTTGATGATTGTTTTGTATTATCATAGTACATGGAAGCTAATAAGAAAATGAATTTGCATGCTTAGAACATATGCCCCAGTTTTTGGAAGAAGTATGCAGCCTAAAAGCATGATGAGTAACAGGAAAAATCTGGCTTGAGGTTTAAAGGGAAAAAAATAATGCTGCAGGTACTCCGAAAAGGGAATAAGTCACACAGAACAGGTAGAGTTGACTAAATATAGAATCAAATGCTGTTCAATATCCCTGCACCCCCAGGAATCCAATAATGGATTGGAACCATATGATTGTTGAATTTAGAGCTTGGAGGGATCTCAAAAACCATCTAATCCAACTCCCCTCCTTTTACAGGTGAGGAAACAGAGGCCCAAAGAAGGGAAATGACTTACCCAGCCCACTCAGGTTGTATCAGAGACAGGATTCAAACCCAGTTCTTCTGGCTCCAATGTTTTTTTCCACTACATCTTGCTGCATCTTTTAGGTCAGTGGGGAGCTGTTGGGAACCACCCCCAAGCTTGCCACATTTTCTATACAAATCCTGAAAACATAGTCATTTGGCCATGCCCTAGACCCTTTCAGTTAGGTGCCTTGATATATTCCAACAAAAGGCTACTTGATCCTCCCTTGTCCTTCCCTCCATTAAATGTAGCACCTCATTGGGAGGAGTAGAGTAGGGCCCTTTGATCGACTGACTGTACCCATGTAAGAGCAGAAATGACTTAACCTACCACGTGGAACTTCAGGGAAAGACAATGACAAAACCAGCTCCCTGATAAGATGTATAATAGGTGGAAGGTAACAGATCTTAGAGTCTACGTGGTATAATGGAAAGACCATTAGATGTGAAGCCAGAGGATTTTAAGTTCAAATGCTGGCTCAGACCCATATGACTTTAAACAAGTAGTTTCTCATTTCTGAGTGTCAGTTACTTCCTCCATAAAATGAGGAGGTTCCCCCCCCCAGCTCAAATCTATAATGAACCATTTTCATATTACACCAAGAACATGGCTCCTTTAATAAGCACTTCCTATAAATTTCATCATTTCTCCCAACAGAAAAGTACTGTTTGTATCAGGATAGAGAATCTGGACAAATTCTTCTCTGACATGGATTGATCATTTGAGTAAGGTTAGGCACAAGTTACTGAGATATTTAGTTATGATCTTCTTCAATTGGATTCCTAGGAACAAGGAGAATGGGAATGGAGTGGAAAGGAGAAAGGGAAATTTTCTACTCTAAAGAGCTGTTGGAGGTATCAACCCAATGATTAGAGAATGATGAGGTCATATAAGTAGTATTTTAATCCCAGTCATCTGACACTAGGGCCCTGTCCACCATACCCCTCTGCCTCCTTTTCAGTCCATCCAATCTGTCCAATTTCTCCCCAACATGTAGTAATATACCCTTCCAGCTAAAGCAGAATCTTCCATGTCCCCTGTATATGCCATGTTCCTACCAGCTACATTTTGCTTTTGCTAAAAGGCCTGGAATGGCCTCCTGAACCCCCTTTTTCACTTCTCCAAATCCTCCCTGTCCCTCTACACCCATATTGAGACCCAGCTCTTCCTTGAAGCTTTCTTTTTCCAGCTACTCCAACCCACAAAGGTCTTTGCCTTCTCTGTCCCCCTGCAATTTGTACCATTCATGTCATTATTTTTCATAAGCCACCTTGTATTTGTACCTAACTCTTGTATGTTCATATGCTTTATCTCCCCCAATAACTTCCAAGTCACCAAGAATGGAGCCTTGCCAGCAATCAGGATGGTTTTAGAGCCGGAGAACCTGGGTTCTAATCCCAACTCTACCACTAGGTATTCACGTCGCCTTGGATAATTGCTTAGACTCTTTCCACCCTAGTTGTCTCCTCTATAAAATGAGATGGTTGAACCAGGTAATCTCTAAAATCACTTCTCCATGTAAATCCTATCAGCCTATGAATTGAAACATTGGAAAAGGCTGCTTCCCTGGTGTTGGGTCTGCTCTTCATTGTCAGGCTTCTAAAGAAGCTTTCTGGGCAAAACTGACCTTGTCCTGGTCATTCCTGATTGACAGCTGAGTTCAGGAAGCAGACAGCATAATTAAGGCCTCAAGTGGTCTTGGTTTTGCTGTCTTTACCCCCTTCATAAGCTCCGGGATCCCAAATACGCATAAGGGGGATCACTGTCAGATTTGTGTAGGCAGTACCTGTTTGAATGTTACCATCTGGAGCACACCGTGGAATGGACTGAAGCAGCCCGATTTCATGAAGTCCTGAAAGGTTTTGAGCTGAGAAAGGAAAGAAAGCTGAGTACAGCCTACCTATCACCCTTTCCCAGGGACACCTGGCAGGGGAACCCTAAAAGGCAATCTACCTCCATCTCCCAGTCTTACAGCCCACAGCTGGCACAGTAAGTGAGAAAACCTGCCAACCCAGAAAGGTCTGGCCTTCACTCACCAGGACTCAGCACCTACCAACAGGGCAAGAGGCTGGAAGCTGCCTGGAAACTCACCCTGCTCACCAAGGGGGGCCCCTGCTGCCAAGGAGACTTGCGGCTGAGCATGTTTTTAAAATCCTGCCGGGTTGCAAGGACAGGTAGACACATATGTAGGTTGGAGATTGACTTGCTTTGAAGAGAAAGAGGTGGGATTAAGATCAGTGACCGGAAGGCTGGACATGAGAGCAGCCCAGGATGAAGAGGAGTAGCAGCAATTGGAGCAGGCACGGACTTGACAGGGTTTAATTGGGTGACCCTGGGCAATCACTCATCCTCTCTGGTTCTCAGTTTCCTCATCTGTAAAGCAAAGGGGTTAGACTAGCTGGCCTCTCAGGGCCCTTCCTGCTCTAACACTGTGACCTAGGAGTTACCATTCAGCACCTGTTTGCATGTAGCTCTTTACTGAACGCTGCAGAGGGACCTATGTTGACACAGCCCCTCCCGTCATCTAGGAGCTCGTGGTACAACCCAGACACACTAAAAAAAAACAAGTGTATACAGGACAATCGGATACTGGAACAAAACCCCAAAAGCCTGCAAGGCAGCCATATCATAAACATAAACGTATCAAGGGCAAACGTAGCTTAGAGATGTAGGAGGAAAAGAGTGGTTTGCAAAGCTGTCATGATGAATCTGATCAATCCAGGAAGGCTTCAGGGGGGAGGGGGGATTTCAGAAGCTGTTTGAATGATGAAAGAAAGAGATGGCTGGGAAGACCGTTCAGGCACGTGATGCCATTTCAGACAAGGGTCGAAGAGGTGGGAGCAGAACAGCAGATGTACAAGAGGTGAATACACACCAGCAACTGAGATGATATTTGCAAAAGCATTTCGCACAGTGCCTGCCACATAGGAGGCATTATATAAATGCTTATTTTCTCCCCTTCTCTTCCCCGTAGGGGGTATGTTGGGCTATTGGCTAGATGGGATGGCCTGAATAGGAAGCAGAGGAAAGGGCTCTGGTGTCAGAGGACCTGGCTTAACATATTGCCATTTTTCACCATCTCAGTGATCCCTCTGTTCTCCTGGACACATGTGATAATCACCCATTTACCAGTTGGGGCAATTGAGGCACAAAACAGTGCCACCACTTGTCTGAGGAGGTGTAGTGAGTCACCAGGAGGTTGTCAGATAGACTCAGTCCTGTTAATCCTTCACAGCTATTGGTGGTTAGGCTTGGGAATGCTTGATGATATTTTTATATAGCAGTTTTGGAATGAAGAAGCTAAGTGGGTCCAAGGCATGAGAACTATGTACAATAAGAGAGTCTCAAACTGAGGCAAGCCAGAATTGTGGTTACATGCAGACCCATCCATGCCCTGCAGACCAGAGCAGTGGAGTCAGAGGGCCCTGGACTAGATCTGGATTGAGGCCTGGCTCTGTCACTGACTTACTTCGTGACCTTAGACAGGTCATTTCCTCCCACTAGGCTTTAGTTTTCCTAACTGTAGGAGTGGAAGTAGGTTCTCTAAAGCCCTTTACAGCTCTGCTAGTCTCTGTTCTCTGTTCTAAGGTCCCTTGTAGTTTTGACAGTTTCTAGTATTGCTGTTCTATAGTTTAAGTAATAAACTTCTATCAGGTAAATAAGCTCAATAGAGCAGCAGTAGAAGAAATCTGTTGAAAGAATCCACAAGAATGATGTCATTAAGGAGGGTCCATTGTCCCTGGATCTTGGCACTCTTCTGGAGAATACAGATGGGAGTTTACAGAGCTCTCCTTGGAGAGCTGAGTATGTTGCACCAACATCAGAAAGGACCCCATGGCTGGAGCTCAGGTTGTGAACTTTGTTCTTAGGCCTCCTTAATTGCCTTGGCTTATCTCCTGCTCTGGCCTGACCTCCCTGCTGGGCATCAGCAAAATCAGAGTGTGTGGCGCAATAGAGAGCTAGGTTTTAGCCCCACTCTGCCATCGATTTGCTATGTGACCTTGAGTCAGTTTATTAATCCCTCCGAACCTTCATTTCCTCCCCTATCCAATGAGGATTCAAATGCCCACACTACCACCCATCTCTCACAGCTGTTGTGACCGTTGGATGCATTCTTCTCTGTCTTTCACTTTTCCCCAATCCTTAGAGGTGTGAGCTTTTAAAGGTGTTGTCATCCCCTCAGAATCGGGTGTGGGAAAGGGGAAGGTGGGAGGCAGAAAATGGTAAGGGGGTGGGAGTGGATCTCAGTTCAAATGTTTGTGATCCTAGGCAAATTACTTTATATGTTTTCATCTCCGTTTCCTCTTCTTTAAATGGGAATAATAATATTTGTACTCCCTACTTTGCGGGATTGTTGTTAGAAAAGTATTTTGTAAACCTGAATGCACCAGAGAAATGTGGGTTAGTATTATTATTATTATTCAGTGTTGAGGATTATCATCAGCATCCTATTTGATTTCCCTGCCTCCAGTTTTTCCCTTCTGCAATCTTCCATTCAACTGCCAAAATAATATTCCTAAAGCACATGTCTAACCATATTACTCCCTGGGTCAGTAAATAGTAGGGACTCCCTATTAACCTCTAGAATTTAATACAGATACTTCTGTTAGGCATCAAAAGTCCTCCCTGAGCTGGCATGGTGGCATGGGGCAGCTAGGGGGCACAGTGGATAGAGCACTGACCCTGGAGTCAGGAGGACCTGAGTTCAAATTCGGCCTCAGACACATAGCACTCACTAGCTGTGTGACTTGGGGCAAGTCACTTAACCCCGATTGCCTCATACACAAAAAAAAAAGGAAAAAAGAAAAGAAAATCCTCCCTGACCTGGCCCCAACATACTCTTCTAACCTTGTTAGCCATTACTTCCCATCACTCACTCTACAATATAGCCAAATTGATTTTCTTGCTCATCTTCACACCCAAAATTTTATCTCCCAATCTTTGCCTTTGCATTAGCTGCTCTCCATGCCCATAGTGTTCTCTCCGCCCCCCCCCTTATCTCCACCTCTTAGAATTCTTACTTGCCTTCAAATTTCAATTCAAGCACTAAGGACTCTCCTGACCCCCCCTCCCCAGATGCTTAGATCCTTTGCCTGCCCTCCAAAATTATACTGTACTTACTTTGTGTCTATTTATATGTGCATGTTGTCTCCCCTACTAGCATCAAAGCTCCATGAGGGCAGGGACTTTTGATTTCTGTCCTTCTATCTCCAGCACCTAGCTCATTGTGGGGGCACACGTTGTTGTTCAGTTGTATCTGACTTGTCATGACCCCATTTGGGGTTTTCTTGGCAAAGATACTGGAGTGGTTTGCCATTTCCTTCTCCAGCTCAGGAGAAAACTGAGACAAACAGGGTTAAGTGACTTGCTCAGGGTCACACAGCTAATAAGTATCTGAGGCTCAGGAACTCAGTCTTTGAACTCAGGAACATGAGTCTTTCTGACTTATGTCCCTGAACTCTATCCACTTCACCACCCAGCTGCCCTGTTGGCACATAGTAAGCACTTAATAAGTACTAGTTGATTGATGGTAATGATGAGTATGATAATGCTAGATAGTGCTGTCAGTCAGGTCCCTGGGTAACTGTGTATGTTACTAGTTTAAATGATATAAAAGAAGACGAGGGCAGAATTAAGGGATTACCTGCCTGAGGTCTCTAGGATACCTAGATGTCACCATTGTCCTAATGAAATGTCCATTCCTCCTAGCTCTTTTAATGAAAACAGGGACTCCTAGGAGCTTTCTGGTGAATCAACAGTGCTGGACAGTGAACTGCCATCAAAAGCTCTGTGCTAGAATAGTGCAAAGAGAATCCAGGAAGGATTGAAAACATTTTTCCCTTCTCTAGAACAGGAGTTTGATTTAATACCATGTATCCTTGGACAGCTGAGAATAGCTGGTGGTAGGCTTCCTCTCCGGGTGTGAAATGCTCCCCTTTGGCTGTGCCAAGAAGATGGAGTGCTCCCAGGTGACCTAGACTTTATTCTCTCATCTTGACACCTACATTCCCCCCCCCAAAAAAAAGGCTGGGTGCTAGGAGATCAAAAGAAGGATCAGAGGGAAGAGGGTATAGTAATGGCATTATCCCAGAAATGCCCCCCTCCCTACATTAGCTTTCAGATGCTCTTTTTCTTTTGACCCATAGGAAATTCCCTTAAACAGAATAAAAGGGTTTTCTTCTGTATCAAGATAAAAGAGCTCAGCACACATCTGCCAAGAGACAAAAGCAATTTAGGGGAAAAGAAACACATAAACAATTTTATCCTCAGCTCCCTTCCATATCTGTCTTGTTCAAAGTTCTCTTGTCAAGTTGTGGCCTTCTTCTCAGCTCTAGGGAGCCATCCCCTAATCCTCCCTGACCTTGCTGTCTAGCAACGCTGCCTGATTCATTCCTCTCCCTTGATTCATTCTTTCCGAGCCTGCAGCAGAAATGTCAGCTGTCACATTTCTATCTGCTGCAGTCCATGGTGGGGCCTGGTGTGAGAACTGGGATTTATGTCAGGTATCTGCAGAGGCCAGCTCCCTCCTGCTCCCCGGATGCTGCTTCCAAGTGGTTAACCTGGTGGCTGATGCCTCACACAGCAAACATTCCCAGCTGAGAGCAGGCTGCCAGTTGTTGCTAGTATCTTAATCTCACAGTGTAGCAGCAAAAATGAAGGTTCCTATCACCATAGTGGTAGATGGCCTGGAATAACTAGCCAGACTTGGGTTCAAGTGCTAGCTTTGCCTTTACTTTTTTTTTTTTTTTACTTCTCTAGACTTAAGTTTCTCTATCTGTAAATGATATCTGTGATGATAATACCTGTTACAAGATGGTGAATGTGCTTTGAGAAAGTATCAAATGCTATACAAATGGATGACATCTTTAAAAATTTTTACTTCCTTTTTTTAAAATAAAATTTACATCACCTACATTTCCCAGTGTATCTCTTCTCCTCCCAAAGAGCCAAACTTATGGTAAAGAATAAAAGGAGAGGGGATTCATCAAAACTAACAAATATATTGAAAAATTCTAATGTTATATGCGGTGCTACAGACCAATAGTCCTCCCTCTTATGCAAAGAAAGGAGAGAGGTGTATTTCATATCTTCTTTACTGTCTGGCTTAGTCATTAGAATTTCCCAATATTAAGTTTCAGTCATATTCAGTCGTATTTGTTATTCTTTCCATTTACATTGCTGTTGTCATTGTGTACAATATTTTCCTGGTCATGTTTATTCATTCTGCATCAGTTCACGTAAATCATTCCGTGCTTCTCTGGATTCATCATAAACATCATTTCCTATAGCACAGAAATAACCCATTACATCCATCTGCCACCATTTGTTTAGCCATTCCCCAATCAATGGACATCTACGTTATTTCCAGTTATTTGCTACTACAAACAGTACTGCCATAAATATTTTGGTGTCTACAAAGCCTTTCTTTTTGTCACTGACCTCCTTAGGGTATGGCATCATTACTTTTTTATAAAAACCTCATTGTTTTTCCAAGTTGTTGTTGTTCTTGTTATTCAGTCATTCAGTCATGTCTGACTTTTCGTGACACCATGGACCATAGCACACCAGTACTGTCCGTGACGTTTTCTTGGCAAAGGTGCTAGAGTGGTTTGCCATTTCTTGCTCCAGTAGATTAAGGCAAACAGAGGTTAAATGACTTGTCCAGCGTCACACAGCTAGTAAGTGCTAAGTCATAGTATGACACAAAACTGGAACCCCAAAGCTTAACCTGTTTTCTTTGTGGCAGGACCTCCCCAAGGCAGGTCAAACAAATCCCCACAATGCCAGGTCACTAGGCAGAGTTTCCAGGGACATTAGCCCAGAGCTCTTCATCACAACACCTACTCCTTTTCCCTGGAAAGTGCAAATTCTACTAGTTATTGAGCAAATAAATGATGTAAACACATTCTGCATGGAGGTACCTGTGTGGGGATCAATGAGAAATCCAAAGAAGCCTGAGATAAAATGCTTGGCCTCTAGGAGCTTAAAGGCTGGTTCGGGAGACAAGGCATCTCTGCACAAAACTGTTCAATGACAATGCAAACCACTGTGTGCTGAACTGGGGACTAGGAGGCTTTGAGGAGGAGGCAGGGCTTTGAGGTTTTCGAATTTGCTGCCCGGCCGGGGTGGAGGGTGGGGGGGTGCGGATTACAGACAGTTTGAACAGAAGGTTATCATCAGGAGAAAACATAGCTTGGGCAGATGTGTGTCAGAAAGCAATGGGGGATCAGGTTGAATGGGCAGATTGGAGCCACATTATGAAGGGCCTTGAGTGTCAGGTGGAAGGGTTTGGATGGAAGGCAGTAGGTTTGCTGTAGAGAGAATGCTAGATTTGGAGGCTAAGGACGTCCAGCGCCTGGCTGTGCAACCTGTGTGATCTTGGACAAGTTGGACAAATTGGACAGCCCTGCCTGGGCTTCAGATTCCTCATCTACAAAATGAAAGGATTAGACTAGATGAATGCTAAGATTGCTTCCATTTCTAGATTGGTAAACCTATGACTTTTTCATCTAGGCAATGGGAGAAATCTTTAAGAGAAAGAGATTTATTTTGTCCCCCGCAACTAAGTTGCCTTCAGTGGACTGGGACATAAGAAGGTCTTATTAATAATGATAACTTTTATATAGCATTTAAGTTTTACAAAGTACTTGTTATCTCATTTGGTCCTCACAACAACCCTATGAGGTAGATGCTATTATTATCCCCATTTTACAGATGAAAAAACTGAGGCCAGATTCAAACTCAGGGTTTTTTTTTTCTAAATTCAACACTCTATCCATCATGCCCTCCAGTTGCCATATTTCTATAATATGACACTGCCCTGTCTGCTTTCACAGAGTAAATTTTCATTATCCAAAGCTCTGTCCTTCTCCCTCCCTTATTGTTCTTGTGTTCCCCTGTCCCTCCTCAGCATGAAGGCCTCTTGGATTTTTAATAAACGTCCCTGAGCAAAGACCAAGTTTACTGCCTAGATCCTGGATTTAGTACTTTGCTAACTGGTGAATTTCTTGCTTTGCTATGCTACTGCTTACCCTGTTGATTCTGGAAATCTGGTGGTATTTTTGGTTCACCCTTGCCCAATTTCCTCCAGATTGATTGACTTGCATTTATACCTTTGCCTGAGACCACCCCAGGCCTCCAGCTGTTAAGCAGCTACTGGCCTCTTTTCCATCCTTTATTTTTCTTGTTGTTATTATTAGTCCAGGGAGCAAGGGAACTGTTTTTCTGTTTTTTTTTTTCTATTGTTCTGGATGCTGGAGAAATAAAGTGGGACTCTGTGAACTGATATGTGGCGTAGTTATTTCCAGTTATACCTCTTCAAATTTGGGGACCATACAAGGGATTAGGGCCACTGACTCATCTCTCCAGCACTAACCTTCTGCTGAGTGTCTTATTCACAAATAATAATAACACTGGCATAGCTCAAATCATCACCCAAAGTATGGCATTGACAAAAAACACTCTTTTGCACGCCAAAGACTGCCTGGTATCCCAAAAATAGTCTGAGAGTGTGTTTTTCACGTTGAAGGCAGCCAAATTGCTTGCAGTTAATTTGTGGGCATGTTTCTAGAATGTGATGACAGCTTCATTTCCACAGTCCAGATTCCCACTTTTTTTTTATTGTTCCCCTACACAGCCAAGACCCTGGCTACGGGCTTCAGGCATACAGGTTTTAGAAATGTTCATTTTCTTTTTATTTCCATTTAATAGCATTTTATTTTTTCCAATTACATATAAAGGTAGTTTTCAACATTCATTTTTATGAAATTTAAGTTCCATATTTTTCTCCCTCCCTTCTTCCTATCCCCCCTCCCTAAGACAGCAAGCAATCTGATATAGGTTATACATATACAATCATGTTAAACATATTTCCACATTAGTCATGTTGTGGAAGAAGAATCAGAACAAAAGGGGAAAACCATGAGAAAGAAAAAAGCAAAAGCAACAAAGAAAGTGAAAATAGTATGCTTTGATCTGCATTCAGACTCCATAGTTCTTTCTCTGGATGTGGATAGCATTTTCCACGATGAGTCTTTTGGAATTGTCTTGGATCATTGTATTGTTGAGAAGAGCTAATTCTGTCCGAGTTGATCATCGCACAGTGTTGCTGTTAACTTCGTACAATGTTCTCCTGGTTCTGCTCAGAAGTGTTTATTTTCAGTGACATAGCAGAGGTAACAACCCTTAAAGAAAAAAAATATGTTTCTTATCCAACAGTGAGATGAAACTTATTCTAGGTTCCATTTCTCTGTTGTGAAGAAATGGATTGTACTACTAACAGCATGGAATCATGGAGGCTCCTAGGCTGGGAGTCAGGAAATTTGGCATCTATTCCCAGTGGACAAGTCCCTTCCCCTTTCTGATTCTGTTTCCTCATCTTTAGTTCTGACATTCTATTCCCCAAGACCTTTCCCAGCTCAGGTACTCTATGTTCTGAAACCCCTTTCACCCCTGATGTTCTATGTTCTAAGGTCCCTGCAGCTTTTAAAACTCAATGTTCTAAGGTCCTTTCCTCTTCAGATAACAAAGGCTTCTATGACACTCCAGTTTTTGTAACGCATTTCACATTATTACTTTTTGGTACTTGGTGCGTACATCTTGGTATGGCCTGAAGTGCTTTCACAAACAGGCACCTGCAGTGAGCAGAGGTATTTGCAGATTCTAAAACTGTTGTGTTAGCAATTTTCTGGATTAAAAAAAAATGGCACTATGACATTGCAGCTGTGCCAACAGGGAATTAGACAGCTAAGCAAAGATGTGGAAAGTGACATCTTCAACCCTGTTTGCTAACTTGACAGGTTCCACAGAGAAGGCCATCCATGCTTAAAGGCAGACTCTTTCCTTGTAATAATCACAATCAGGTCCAGAATGACAAGCAAAAAATAATCAGCCTTATGTCAGCCAATGTTTCTCTATTAGGTCAAGTTGAATAAACAAGAGAAGTTTTCTCCTACCTTTGTCCCATGACTAGCCAGGTTTCTGAACAACCGCACACCTCGTTAGTTTGAGATCAAGGCAAGTGGAAACAAGAAATTCAGCTGAAGACTGGAATCAGCTGGAAGCCAAAATAATGAAATGAATTTTGATTCAGGCTGATACATACATCTTACTCCTGTATCCAGGCTAGAATTCAGACACTCTTGCCACAATTCATTATATTCAATATTTCAGTGTTTGTGTTAACCAAACCCAATTTCCAGCATTTAAGCAAGCTTAGTTTACAGTAAACTCTCAGTTATCCGTGCTTTTCCAAAGCAGCAGATAACCAATCACATGTGTCTGGCTTTGAAATGTATCATGTGACTCTTTTTTTTTTTAGCAAATTTCCTCCTCTTACTACATGTGAGTCAGACATTTACTTTTCAAATCGTGGTGCAGTGGAAAGAGAGCTAGTTGGAGGAGCTGTGTTCAAATCCTGATCTGATACTTAGTCTTTGTGTGATCTTGGACAACTCTTCACTTCTCTGGGCCTCAGTTTCCTCACCTATAAAATGATGAGGTTGGACCAGATGGCTTCTAAGGTCCCTTCCAGCTCTACATCTGTGATGCAACACCAGATGAGCACACTCCTTCTTATGGTGAGAGGGGACAAGCCATACCAGGCAATAGGAAAGAACCACCACAGAAAGTCCCCATGCAGATTCACATTGAGTGTACCTGAGACAGCCATACGAGTAGAGATGGAAGAGTTAACACCTATCTCTTCTTACTCCCACCTCCCAAAGGAGCTAAGGCCAATCCATTCCATAAACTTAAATGGCATGTGATCTTAAAGAATGTTTCCCTGAATGCCAAAGCTGGAAGAGAAGTGAGTGGACCAGCACTTAGCATCATGCTTGACTCATTATAAGTGCTGAATATTTTAATAGCATTAATACTTATATTTTATTAATAATTAATATTAATGTTTTAATATTATTATTTATTGACTGACTGGTCATCTAGGGCCACCTTGGCAGGAAGCCCCTCCACAGCATCTCTGACAAGTGGTCAATCAGCCCTGCCTGAGACCTCCAGTGGTAGACAGCCCCTCCCTCCCAAAGCATATGGTTCCACTTGGAATAACAACTTGTTAGGATTACAACTGAAGGGTGAAGGAAGATAAGAGAGAATAGGACAGAACTACACCCATAACCTAAGCCAAAAGCAGAAGTCTCCCAGTCTCACAAAACATGATCAAAGACATTCATTTTCCAGGGTTGACTGCGCTGAGGTTAAGCCTTGAAGTTTCCATATTCCAGTAACCCCTTGATAGGTTTTTCAGGGCTGCAAGGGAAGTGGTAGGAAATACATTGGCTTTTCCCTGGCCTGGACCAAGCAAAATTCCATTTGTTTCTTTTTTTCCCCCTGCCACCCACTCCAACCAGCCTATCCTTAAATGTAGTGTGGACCAGAGCTAGATTTTCAGTCAGAGGACCCACGGTTAAGTCCTTGCTCTGCCACCTACTCCCTCTGTGACTATGTACCCTCTCTGGGTCTCTTCTTCCTCCAGGGCTCTAGCTGGCTTCTTGGGAAACCTATGCTTAGTCCAAGGTCAGGAGCTTCAAAGACCAACCATTAAGCAAAGGGAACAGTCAGGGGTCACAATCAGCTTACCAGGCCAAGAGCAGTAAATCTTCCCATGATTCTCTGTAGTCATCATATTTATCATATCTTACAACACAGTGATTATTCCATTACATTCATATTTAAGCACTGCCCAGTCAATGAATCTCTACTTCGTTTTGAATTCCTTGCTACTACAGAAAGTCAAATCAGGCATCTAGGCACTTGGCACCCCAACCTGAGAGTACCCCTGCTTTTGCTTTCATCTTTACCAAATGTTATCTCTTCTTTGGAATAACCATTTTGGGAATCTCTCAAAGTCACTTTGAATACATTCCTTTTCTCCACGATATTACTAACACCTTTCACCTTGAGGTCAACCAGTGCCTTCAGAAGCATTCCTTCCATACATATAGAATCTTACACTTTTCAAAACATTCTTACAGATAATGGTGTCATACTCTAGATGAGTGATTAAAAAGCAAAATAAAATACCAACTTATCTTGACCTAGATCACAATGGAAGATCACAATGGAATTCAAAAAGAGCATGTAGTCAGGGAACCTGGATTCTAATCATATCTCTTCTACCAATTATCTAGTCCATCTTGGGCCAATCACTTAACCTCCGTCTGGGCCTTAATTTCTTTCTGAGCTTTTCTTTTCTGTGAGAGACATGGAATAGATTGTTTCTTAGGTCCTTTGTAAGTCCTAAATCCATGATCCTGTGATCCTTACATCTGTATAGACACTCTGACCATGATCCTCCTCCTCCCTCCCTCACCTCAACCAGAACTTGGGCCTCAAAGGCTTAGGATGCTAAGCTCTGACAGGTGGGCTTTCAACTTATCACTTCTCAAACACCATTTCCAAACCATGCTACCATAAATGTATCTGCCCATTCCACTTTCCAGCTCCTCTTTGTATGTTATCTCCCCCATTAGAACATAAGCTCCTTGAGGGCAGGAAATGTCTTGCTTGCATGTATTTGTATCTTCAGGGCTTAGCATAGTGAGTGGTATGTAGTAAGAGCTCTTCATTAAATGTTCTATCTAACTTGATAGATAAAGAGATAGAGATAAATGTAGATAGATGTGGATATAGATATAGGCCCCACTTAGCAGACTCTAAATTATTGATGAGGTTTTGGAAAAGATTCTTCAATCACTTTGTTCCCTTTATTAAAGCCTGCACTCTGCTTTTTTGGTTTACTGATAAGTGCATAATTCCCCCTTCCCTCTCCCCTCTTTGAGAGGAGAGGGAGGAGAGGAACAGTAGAGAGCCTTCCTTCCCTGTACTTCCACAGATCCCTTCTGAAATCAAAATGGCACTGTGGCTAGGGGATGCCCAGGGTAAAGCATCACAATGCTTCTTTTTCATTTCAGAAAGCTGGAATTCATGTATACAGTGGTTGTTTAGAGGCTGCTTAATATGGACAAGGCCTCTGTGGCATCGCCTGCTTTCTCTCAGGTTATAAATAACATGGACTATTCTTAGCCCAAAAGCAGTAAATTCTGCTTTTCCCTCTATTTTCTAGAATCTCCATTCCATACCCATGTACTTTTTTGGAGACAGGCTATTACTTAGACTTTATGCCATTCTCTTCCTTTGATACGTAATCAGAAAATTCAATTATAAAAACAATTACTGATTTCCTGGGCTTTTCAAGGGAGACATGAAAGTTTGATTAAGTTTGAATTCTCTCTTGGCTGATCACCAGCCAAACCCAAATTGGTGTGTGGGTTTGGGTTTTGGGGGGTTTTTTTGGTCTCTTGGTGAATAGCCGTCACCTGTTGTGATGTATGAGATGGGGCTTACCCGAAGTCTTGTTACCATGGTAACTGGATACTGACTTGAGCCCAGTTGAACAAACTCCTACAACTTAGAAGGGAGTGTAGCTGTTTATCAGCCTGGGCCTTAGTGACCTGGAGGGTAAGAAATATTAAAAGGCTCCCATTAATATGGATGTAACAGAATAAAAAGCTGATTACTTTGTAATGTTTTCTGCAGTCTGGATCTGGCCTTGTCTGGGTTCAGTACAGCCACCAAATGGTATTAATTTAAGGAGCTGGAAATAGACATTTTAAGCAGAAATTATGAGGTCAAAAGGTGCCCCATCTAAGATGGACCCATACTTTGTCTCTGTGTGAAAATGGCCTCTCCCCACAAGTAAACACTAAACACCTGACACACAGGTCCTTTATGGAGAAGGAGGGTGAGGAAGAAGCCCCCAGCCTCCATTGGCATGGCCCATGGCAGCCAGGAGCAAACTGAGGGCAAATAAAGAAACAGAAAGTAAAGCTGTGTCCCTCTGAGGAAAAAATTCAATACCAAAGTGATATTTCTCATAGGTTTGAGAATGTCACTCCTTTCTGCCCAATAAATTCCAGTGGCTCCCTATTACCTGTAGGATCAAATTCAGGTTCCTCCGGCATTTAAAACACGTTATAACCTGGTTCCACCCTTTCTAGGCTTATCTTCCATTACTTCCCCTCATTTACTCTATATTCCCGTCAAATTGGCCTTCTTGCTGTTCCTCACTTGAGGCACCCTGTCCTATCTCCATTCCTTTGCACAGGCTGTCCATCAAGCCTAGAAGGCATTACCCCTCACCTTTGCCTCTTAGAATTCAAAGCTCTGCTCCAACCATACCTCCTAGATGAGACCCTCCCTGATCCTTCTATCAATAGCCTACTGGTAGGCCTGCCCACCTCAAGTCTCTCCCTACTTCAATCCTAAGGACACACTGAGGGGTGAACCAAATGAACTCTTAATTCAGGCATCACAAATATGGAAGGTACACTTTTAGGGGGAAATGTGTGTAAAGATGGGGATTTAGAAAGAGGGATATTTTTGTTGTTGTTTGGGGTTTTTTATTTGTTCCTTAATGAAACTGATGTGGCTTTATAGTGAAGTAGTAATTAGGAAATCCCTAGTTAGTCAGCTAGCATGGTTCAAAAATAATTAGTTGGTGCTGGATAGAGGAAATTCTTATGTTTCTGCTCTGAAAGTTCAGGTTGTCACTGGATTTAGAGATGGAAAAAGAAGGTTGGGTTTCCAAAGAGAGTTGTTTTATTGTTCTAAATAAATAAGTGAGGTTCTGATTGCCTAAGTGGTTTAAAGGAGTCAATGGGGAGACTGGTGTGAGATTGGGGTCCATGATGTCTTCTACTCTGTGTTTGCATATACATACCTGAAGCAGGTATGAAGGAAAATATAAGGTAAGTTGCATGTTATTGTTTCTTAATGTACTCTCTTTTGTACGTGAAAATGATGATTCTAACCCATGCCAATAGATGACAAGCTTATAGGAGGCAAGATGATGTCATAGAAAGAGCCTGGATTAGGAGTCAAAAGACCTGAGTTCTAGTCCTGCCCCTGCTGCTAAACTAGCCATCTGACCTTGGGCAAATTACTTAGCCACGGTGTCATGGGAAGCAGCTGGGGTATAGTGGCACGAAGACGTATTTATTCATTTGTTTATTTATTTATCTTGGAAAAATAAGAGTTTGAGTCAAATCCCACTTCTTGCTTCCCTGTGAGACCTTGAGTAAGTTGATTGTACATCTGAACCTTTCTGGACCTCATTTTCCCTCTCTCTAAAATGAGATTTGACTAGCGCTAACCTGTTCAAATCCTACACTTGACCTAAATGACCTTAAGCATGTCACAACCTCTCTGGACTTCAGTTTATTCATCAACAAAATAAGGAGCTTAGACTGGATGGCCTCCAAGGTCCTTTCCAACTTTAAACTGATATTCCTAGGGCTAGATATCTGAAGTCCCTTTCTGGCTCTAAAGCCTGGGGTCCACTAGAATCCCTCTCAGTTACCCAATCTATAAAAAGAGGGATGATGATAATATCTGCCTTACGTACCTCACAAGAGGGTTTTAGGAATAAAATAATTATGTAGAAGCACTGAACAAATATAAGGCATTATAAGCTTTGAGGTTTTTTTCCACTGATAATAACAGCTGGCATTTGTACAGTATTTTAAGTTTTACAAAACACTTTACATGCATTATCTCATTTGATCCTTACCACACTGTGCAGTAGGTACCACACATAATACTATCCCTATTTTATTGATGAGTAAACTGAGGCTTAGAGAAATATGCATGTGGTCGTAAAACTAGTAAATGTCAGAGGAGGGGTACAATCCTTTCTTGCCTCCAATGCCAACATTCTTTCCATCACATCTTTCTAACTCACTAATGGGAATGAACCATCCCCATATTCTTAGTTCCCTTTGTGACATAGACCACTTGGGACCAGGGGCTGTGGCCTGATATCCTAGAACAGAAAGGATTTTTGTGCTAAGTTAACTGGCCTGTGCTGTGCTTTAGTGGACTGAGCCAGTTACCTTTTCCAAGAAGCCCCTGTTCTGTTCCTTTCATGGAAGCTTCTCAGTTTATCTGAGAGTCTTGAAAAGGACTTATGCTGAAGCAGATAAACCTTCAAGTTCTTCCTTGGTCCCTCGGGACCTCCCTCCCACATCAGCCATTTATCTTAGGAACCATGGCATCTCCTGCTTGGGGCCCACCTCACCAAGCAGACACTGTTTGCACCATTCCCATCAACACTAGATTCTGCTTTGGCCTATGTGGTTCTGCTTTGGCCTATGTGGTTCTGCTTGGCTTGGTTCCCAGCACCAGACTTAGGTGGGGATCCCCTGAAAATGGATTCCAACTATCTTCTCTGACCTCTGTCAAATTGTCCCCATTCTCCATGCTTCCTCTCACCTTCTTGGGGTTGGGCAGATTACTTGGAGATACCTGGACAAAAACTTGTGAGTCCATTGAAGGTATTGCTGACAGGAGCAATGGAGTGATCCATGTTCCAGGATATCATCTAAAAGAAAACCTGAAGCCTCCAGGAGATACTGATGGCAAAGGCTTTCCAAGAGAGATCACTGTCAAGTTAGGGTTAGATTCAGGGAGTCAGCACTCAAACCTTTCAGAGGGTAGATGTTAAAATGAATCTGCACAGTGGGTCCTGGGGTAGCTTGCACTTTGGAAGGGGTTGGAGAGATAAGGCTAGATGATTTCTGTGAAGCAGTCCGAGCAAACCTACGCAATGTCAGGCCTGAGAGACTCCTAAGTCTCTAGGCAAATGCTATGTGGTCCTCTGGGATCTTGCCGTGGGAATGACCCCATATTGTTGGGACTTCTCTGGCTCATGCATGCTGTGGAGACCACCTGTGTTAAGTGGAAATGCCAGGATAAGTCCAGAGCATGGCTCCCCAGCAATGGAGGGCTGACTCTAGGTCCCTTTAGGGCCATCATGATATTGGCAGCTCTTCTCAAACCAGCAAATCTCTCAGGAGCAGTGGACAGCTCCACTTCCTGGACTGGGTGCAGTGATACAGCTTGTCCTATGGGGAAAGTTTGCTGTTTAGATCAGTGTAATTAATGTATCAATCAGAGCTCAGCTAAGCAACTGATCCTCTCCAAGCAAGGGATGAACCCTTTCCTAACTGATCAACCATCCTCTTCGAACTCAGTCTCCTTAAGGTATCCTCACTGATGTGGGGGAAACTATGGGAAGGGAGCTCTCTGTTGAGAGAGGAATATGTCATATACCAATCTGTTCACTTTCAAGTACCTGAATCTAAAGGGCATAGGCCAACTTGTGTATCCAGACAACACAATCTTTTGGGGATGAGACTCTCCAGAGAGTAGTATGATTCCTGATAGGCAAAGCCCATTTGCCTTACACAGGCATAATGGGTAACTCTATACCCTCAGACTGTACAATATGTGATTTCATTGGTCAACAATGCAAACATTTGCTTTTTCCTTTTTGAGAGCCTGGGGTATGGATAGGGGTGGGAGACAGGGTGCAACATCCTCTTTCTGCCAAATCAGTCCTGTATAACACTGAAATTAAGACTCAGGTCCCACAGATCATACAATTTAGCCCATAGCCAGCTGCTGAGGTCCTCCTGGCAGGAGTCTTCTTGCTACTGGGTATTGGCTCAGACCACCTTACCCACCTGAAAGGGGGATGAGATGGAAGAAGCTCTCCTCCATCCAAGGGAGAATCATCCTGTCTTTACTTCCAGCTCTTTCTTTTGGTTGATTTGGTCCAACCCAGATGAAATGATTAATTCAGTGCTGGATTAGCAATGGGGAAGGGCTTAAATATTCAAGTTCTCTCTGATATCTCATTAAATGACTCATCATATTCACGACTGATATGGAGGCTCCTTAAAAATCCTTTCACTACTCCAGCAAGCCAGCATCTATGAAGCTGGCCCCGTGGTTTGATGGATAAGTCCTGGGCATCAAGTTTTCCAAATCCTCTGCTGAAGAGTTAACAGAAAAAAAAATCTACTCTCTAGATATAGAACCCATCCCCCAGGTCCTGCTTTCTCCCATCCCTTGTGTTTAATTCACTCAAATAAAAGCCTTTTCAGAAATTGCCTGGCATGATGTTGCATGTGACTGGAATGGCCAGTTGATTGTCAAGGAATTATTGTGGGGTGACTTGCTGAAACCTGGAATGTACATACCACCATTCCACAGCACTGGGGCAGAGTCCAAGAGACTAATGAAAATCTCTCTCTCTCTCTCTCTCTCTCTCCCTCTCCCTCTCTCTCTCTCTCTCTCTCTCTCTCTCTCTCTCTCTCTCCCTCCCTCCCTCTCTCTCTTCCCCTTTTTCTTCCTCTTCTCTCTTTTCTCCTTCTGTCTCTCCCTCTCTATTCTTGCTTTCTTCTCTCTCTCTCTCTCTCTCTCTCATCTTTTTCTCTCTTCCTTTCCTTTTTCCTTCTTTCTTTCCTTTCTTTTCTATTTTCCTTTCCATCTTTCCTTCCTGTTTCTGGACTAGACTCTCCAACAAGCTGTTGACTCCAAATGTTTCAAATAATAACCTTTTGAATGATTTAACAATGCCTTCCCTCCAATAATGGATGCCTCTGAGTTAGAAACACATTCATATTTATGTGGGACAGAGGTTTTGGAACGTCATTAAATTTGCATGGGGAGCTGGCAGAGCAGCCACTTCAACACACTATGGATGAAAAAGAAAACAGCCTCTTCAGCAGTATGGAAATAGTTACACAAGCAACTTTGCCAGGCTCATTACTCCACTGAGGGAAGTCAGCACAGTTAACCTATGAACACCAAGGAACTGGATTGATGTGGAATTGATTGATGTGAAAGTTCAGAACAGGGTTTGGTGGCTTAGAAAGTGTTTTACATTGAATACATAAGCACTGAGGTCCTAGGGCAGGGGTGGGGAACCTGTGGCCTCGAGGCCACATATAGCCTTCTAGGTCCTCAAATGTGGCCCTTTGATTGAATTCAAACTTCACAGAACAAATCCCCTTAATGAAAGGATTTGTTCTGTAAAACTTGGACTCAGTCAGAGGGCTGCTCTTGAGGATCTAGCTGGCCACATGTGGCCTCGAGGCCAAAGGTTCCCCACCCCTGTCCTAGGGCAAAGGACTGTCTTTTAAGGGATCTAGTCCTGACCCTGTCACTAACTGGCTGTGTGACATTGGTATGTGTGACATTACTTTTCTGGGCTTCAGGATCGCTGTTTTCAAAATGGTGATATTTCATGCCTACCTCACAGGCTTGTTTCGAGGATTAAATGAAATAAAGGATATGATAGTATTTTACAAACTCTGTTAATTTGAGGGATTATTATTACTAATATTATTATCATATTATCAATATTGCATATTTAGATTTAGACATCTTAGTTCAACCCCCTCACTTTACAAAGAAATTGAGGCTTAGAGAGGTTTACCAATTTGCCCAAAGTAACAGGTATCTGAGATTTGAACCCAGGTACCAAACTACTGCTACCTAAGCCAGACATATTCCACTACACCACATTGCCTGTCATATCTCTCCCTCCTCAAATGTTCTTGGAGCATTTCTGCTTAGATCTCTCCTTTGCCCCATCATACCCTATCTTGCATTATACTTAACTGAGTACTGCCATATTTCCCAGAGTAAAATATAAGCTCCTTAAGAATGGAAATTATGATTTTTTTTAATCTTCACCTCTTCAGTGCCTAACACATAGTATGCACTTATTTGTTTAATTTAAATTTGAAAAATTATTCATGATTATTAGGATTCTTAATAAGGTAGGTTTGAGTGATTGGGATTATCCAAGATTGCTATAATGCTCCTTGCAGAGTCATTGTCCCTGGGTGTAGGGGTGAGCAGAAGGCCCTTTCTTGTCACCATTCACATGATGATCTCCCTAGTTTAGTCTTGGGAACTCTTGGCAGGACTGGTTCTGTAGGCTTTTGCCTCTATGCCACCCACTCTGCCTTCATCCAAACCCCATAACTTACAAACCTCAGCAACAGTACCCTTGATTCAATGAAGCCTTGACTATATGACCCCTAAGGAGAGCACTGTGCCTAGTGAGAGCTGACCCAGATCAAATCCAAAGTCTGATGGCTAAGGTTGGCGCAGTGACCTTCTCAGAGATTTCAGGTAACACCCTCTCAACCTAAGCAGGGACCTCTTAAAGACTGGCCTTGCCTCTAGAATGTTCCACCCAAACCCTTATGTGTTTTAAGTGGACTAGTATCAGCTGTTCTCAGCAACTGCCAAGAACCAAGATGCTATCTGTGAGCCAATGACATGCCAGCATCCACAGAGCTAGGTGCCTCTATCTCTCCCAGATGCCCGGCATCATCCAGACCCAGAGCAAGCTTCTCCCTGCCAAAATCAAAAATATTTGCCTTTCTCTCAAACATCAATGTGTACTAACAATGTAGATGATAAAAAAAGATCCTCTGCTATTATCCCCCAACTCAACCCTTTGGTGGTCAGCAGCAGATCCTTCAGTTTTCCTCTGGGCCCTTTCCAGAACACTGTATTCTTGGGCAGGAGGGAGTGACATTGGGGGTTGCCATGGGGTTATCAGTTGTCTAATATTAGTATTGCATTTGGAACATAGTTTTCTACACATGCTAAGTGTGTTTTCCAGAATATTTTTATCAATATCTTTTGGGTTTTTTTTTTTACAAAACATTCACCAGAGAGCCACCTCTTATAACAATCATAACAAAAAAGAGGGAAAAATAATCATTCAGCAAAACTAACCAACATATTGAAAAAAGTAGACATTATAAGCAATGTTCCATACCCATAGTCCCCTACCTCTACAGAGAAAGGGAGCAGAAGTGTTCTCAGATGACTTCTCTTAGGGCCAAATTTTGTCATTATAATTGTGCATCATTTGGTTTTTATTTTATGGTTGTTGTTACTGTTCTTTTCATTTATATTGTTGTAGTCACTGTGTATATCTTTATTCCCGGCTCTGCTTACTTCACTCTGCATCACCTCATTTGAGAGAGGCAATATAGTATAGTAGATAGAAAGCCAGGAAGACCTTGATGCAAGTCTCACCTCTGTCATCTACTGGCTATGTGATCCTGAGCAAATCCCTTAACCTCTCAGGGGACTAGACCAGAGATGTCAAACACTAACCAGGATGCAGTCCTCCTGAACCAGATTAAAATGTAACAAGGAAATATTTAGCAAAAGAAATAAAAGTACAACAGAACATAAATAATGTTAATATGTGGTTATCTAAGTCATTGTGCTGCCCATAGGGATCGTTATGTTTAGTGTCCCATTTCTATAAGATAACCGTGGCTCTAGACAGTTCTCTAAGACTATAAATTGCATTGAAGGTGCCAGCCTGCAGTAGTGGAAAGAGTTTCCTCCCCTTGGACTTCCCTATACTAATAAAATCATAGCTCTAGACCTTTGCCCAATTTATATGTCTTCTCTGGATTCATCATGTTCGCTATTCTTTACATATAACTCAGTAATAATTGCATTCATGTAAAATTTGTTTAGTCATTCCCCATTCAATGAACATCTTCTTTGCTACTACAAAAAATGCTGCTATACATTGGTGTATATGGGTCCTTCCCCTTTTCATCATTGACCTCCTTGTTTATATTCCCAGGAGTGAAAAGTCAAAGAGTATAGCTATCTTGGTCACTTCTTTCTTCAAAATTCCAAATTATTTTCCAAAATAGTTGGACCAGTTCACAGCTATACCAATAATGCATTAATATGCCTATCTTTCCACAACCCCTCCAGCATCAACTATTCCAACTTTTTATCATTTTTGCCAATTTCTTTGGTGGGAGGTGAAACCTCAGCATTATGTGTTTTGATTAACATTTCTCTTATTAGGAATTTGGAGCATTCTTTCTTACAACTGTTGATACTTTGCAATTCCCTTGAGAACTGTTTGTATAAATCCTTTGACTGATTGGTGTGGTCTTTATTAAAAGTTGTTGTTATCAATAATATCAATTCCACAGACATTTATTAAGCACCCACTATATACAAATTAAAGTGCTTGGTTTGGGAATTGCAAAGACAGATACAACAGACTCTGATCTCAAAGAGCTTAACAGGGAAAATAAACATGTACACATGTAACTGTGATACATACCAGGGAGAGTGAAACAAGTGCAAAGGACAGATCCAGGCAAAGCGTGAGGAGAAATTTGGGGAGGGAGAGCTGTAGGAAGGCATGAAGTATCAGGGAAGCCTTGATGGCAGGGGTGACTTGGAGCTGGTCCCCAAGCGAAGAGATGGATTTCAAGAAGATGGTAGGGAATTCTAATCTAGTCGTGGGCCACTATTTTTGTTGTTGGTGGTGGTGTTGTTTGTCCTTCATTCTCAAAAAGGACTATGACATCAGGATGATAATGCCATGACTTGCAAATGAATTGGATTTAAGTGCGGGAGGGCTGTGCAAAGTCTCCCAGCCTCACTTTCTCCGGAGCCATCTCGGTCCAGTGGCCAGATATAGAGCAGGACAATTGGAGATGGCCTCCAGGCCACTGTTGGCAAAAGTGCAGAGGGAGGAGGAGAATAAGGGCTAGTGACTAGAGCAGTTTGGATGGAACGTAGAGTGTCTTCTCAGGGAGTAGTATGAAAGAATCACCACGTTCATTTATTTCTAATGGTGCCCAAGGCACTTTAAAGTGCCATCAAATTTATATTTGTGGTTTGTCCTTCAGTTTCCCTATTCTTGTTATATGTTCTAGTTTATTAAAACAGCTGCTTTATAACTAAGTGTATGAATCATGGAAAAACTCTTTTGTCTAAAAATAATTCCACCTAATTTGGTGAGGGGGGAGGGGAGGACAAAATACTTTCACAAGTGCCCAGCATGCTGAGATGTCATCCTTCCCCCAAGCCTCAGTCACATCTATAGCAGCTAATAGCAACAAGTAATAGGGGCAAGAGATGGTCACCAAGCCCTCACCCCCAACCCTCAGGCTTGGGTGAGCCCTCCTCCTCTACCCAGGTATGATGAGGGAGTTATAACAGGAGAATTATAAGCAAGTTTTAATGTTTTATCCAGTGTGATACATTGGAAAGAACAATGTATTCGCAGTCAAAGGACCTGGATTCAAATCCCTCCTTTGATGCTTACTTTGTGTTACCTTAGGCAAGTCACTCAACCTCTCCATGTCTCAGTTTATTCATCTGAGGGAAGTGAACTGGATAGTTTCTCATGGCCCTTTTGACTCTAAATCTCTGATCCTACAATCTAGCTTTAGTTTCATTTCTTAGCCCTCTCCAGCCCCCCACCCCATTCACTTTGTGGAATCCCTAATGTCACATTCATAAGATCATAGCTCTCAATCTTAAAGGGACCTCAGAGGCCTTCTAATTTAATCCCTTCATTTTACAGTTGAAGAAATTGAAGCCCAGTAAGCATCAGAGGCAGGATTTGAACTGAAGTACTTTGTTTCTAAAGTCAGGGATATTTCTTCCGTACCATGCTGTATCTAAAGTTCTGGTGTTCTCGCTCCTTTAAAACACAGTTGGGTATGGCTGGCACCTTCAAGTTCTCTATAAGAAGGAAGTCATACCTAGGTCCACCCAGGCTAATAAAACCTATCTCTACCATGACTTACCTGCCTTTCTATGATTCTAGCCCCCAGCTATTTCCTGGTTCCTGACTTCTGGCTCTTTTCATCCTGATTTATGTTCCCCATTTCACCTGATTTTGTCTGCTTTTCTCATTATCTTCACTTTTGGTTCATGCCCATACCCCCCACAATGATACTTTTGACCTTCCAGCTTATCATGATCCTGTCCTCTAAGTGGCCAACTTAGACCATCCATCAATTTTCTCAGAGAAAAGTTGGGCATTTGACCAGAGGCCAGTGAGGGAAGCCCTGTGCCTTTCCTCACCTTTCCTAGATTCTAATAAAAGGTAAACTCCTTGAGAGTAGAAACTTGTTTGTGCTTTTGTGCCCCCAACACCTAGTACAGTGCCTTTACACATAGTAGGTGCTTAATTAATGCTTATTAAATTCAATGTTATAGCTTAGGAGGTAGGGTTAAGGGTGATGGAGAATGTAGTGATTGTGGAATTCTGTTCCTCGAAACTTTGGTTAATCATTTTTTCTGTTCTTACCTTGGGACTCAACCAGAGAAATATGGACACTTGAAAATAACAAACGGGACCTCTATCCCAAGTGTCACCCAGGACCCTGTATCATTAAAGTGCCCTACAGGCTACAATGAATGCTGCACCTCCTGAGGGCAGGCAAGGTATTCAACTAGTAAACGAATTATGATGTTAGGCTGATCCTCGGAGAGCCCCAGGAGAGTCCAGTCTTGCTTGCCTCTTGGTCCATCTGATCCATGGCCTAGAAACTTGCCAGCAGTGAAGCCTCCTGGTTAAGAAGACTGGACTGGGAATTAGAAAAGGACAGGCCAATTCAGAAGCCATCTTTCAAGTACCTACTGCATGCATTACTCAGTGCTTAATAACTAACCAGTACTTAATAGTGGTCCCATCATTGCTAGCTAAAGGTCTCGCTCCAGGCCTCAATTTTCATATGTTGTGTGGAAAGTCAAACTAGATTATGTTTAAGTCCCTTTCAGATTCAAATCTAAGTTCCCATGACTTGCCTATAGTTGCACAGCTAATGAATGATGATGACAAAGATGAGATTTCAACCAATGTCTAGCTGACTTCATTGTACCTTGCCTACATCAGGCTGCTACTATGTTCACAGGTGTTGGCTTGAAGATAAGGACTTGAGTGAGCATCTCCTACATGCTTGCCCAGCAGTGATGGCTGTGGCATACACTTCTTGTGTCATCTCTGTTCAGAGTGGCCAGAGATGCCCACATACTTATCTTCCTGCCAGGAAGTATGTTGAGTGTCATCAGCACAATGACATCAGTGTCTGCCCATCAGTGTGTCCTGCTTTCCTAGGAAATGTCATTTGGGTTCCTCCTTCAGGGTAAGAGAGTCACCATAGGAAAGTGACCTGCAGTACTCATCCTGCTTAATATGCCTTCCCTTCCTGCCCTGGGGCCAAGCTAAGAGAGAATGATTTGCCTTCCCCAATTACAGTTCTGATTCAGTATCCATATTCCTGGGCTCTTCATTTTGGGGACTGCGGTAAAGAAGGGAGGAGATACTTTCCCAAATACTATGTTTTTTGGTCTTTCAGTCAAGGTCCAACTTGTCCATGCTCCCTGCCCTCGAGTTCCCCAGACCTTCACTAATAAGGATAGAAACCAGCAGCCCTGCCCATGCAGAAGTGACCTTATCAGACGAGTTGTTCTCAGTTCTCAGGGTTAGGGGTAGCTCTGGCCAGTCCCAAACTACCTTGCATTGTGATAACTGCTGACTGACAGACTAGCCTTTCCCTGTTCCCCACACCTTATGCTAGTGCTAAAAATAAAAATGAGGAAGGAAATGGCCTCAAGAAATTACCTTGAAATTCAGAAAACATGAAGCCTGGGCTCTGTCTAATTAAGATGACATTAAAAAGGGTTGGGGGGAGGGGAGGGGAACCTGGGTGGCATTTTAAATTGAAAGCCAATTGTGCAGCATCTCTAATTTTGGTTCTGAACAAAGTTTCCAATCGGAGCAGAAAATACGACTTCAAAGACTATGCCCACTGATGGCAGAGCCAGAGGAAATGAAAAGAGCGGCATGGGGCTTTTCAGTACAATATGTGGAATGGGGGAGGGGGAGTTGTGCCAAGGCATGAATGCTGGGGGGGAAAAAAGAATTCTTCTTGGGCATGCTGTGTCTTTAAGGAGATCAATGGAGCAGCCCTTTAGAGTAAGCTAATTGAGGCAGTGAAAATGTCCTGAGAGAATGGAAATCCAGCCTTATCCGTCTCTGGGGGGGGGACACAGTGGGCTCCTAAGCCCAGGCCAACAGAGGCTGTGTGAAACTATATCCGGTTTCACAGAACCACAGAATTTTGGAGTTGGAGGTGACCTCAGTGGCGATTAAGCCCCCCCATACTCAAAAGGAATCCCCATGATAGTATACCCAACAAGTGATCCATCTCCAGACTGTTCTTGGAGACCTCTAAGGAGGGGGAATCTACCACTTCCTGAGGCAGCATTCCACTTTGGGACAACTCTAATTATTAGGAAGTTTTTCCTGGTATCAAACACAAATTTGCCTCTTTGCAACTTCCCACCCACCACTCCTGGTTCTGCCCCATGGGGCCAGAGAAGACAAATCTAACCAGTCCTCCACATCACAGCACCATATTATAGGATCATAGATTTAAGATGGAAAGGGACTTGAGAGGTCATTGAGTCCAATCCCCTAATTTTATGATGAGGAAACCAAGGTTCAGAATGGTTTGATGTGTTACCCAAGGTCACATAGATAAGATGTGAGATGGGATTCAGACTGTGGCCTTCCTGACTCCAAGTGCAGTACTTTATCCATCATGCCACGATCATGGTTACTGTCCTCAGAATACCCTCCGGCTTTCTTAAACTGTGGTGTCCAGAACTGGACACAGCACTCTAGTTTGGTCACTGGCCTCTTGGGATGCTTGGTAGTGTAGCAAAACAGCTCTGGTGAGGGCTTCAGGAAAAAGAGGTCTTGCCACAAATTCGTTGTGTGCTACTGAGCACGACCCTTGACCTCTGAACCTCAGGTTGTCTTTACCTTTCGAAAGGAGATAACTTCTGCCTTATAAGAAAACTTTCTTCACCTCACTAGGTGATTGTGACACTCAAATAAGAAAAGGAATGTAAAAGTACTTTTAAAAGCCTCAAGTTCTCACACATATGAGGCATTTTAATACTAAGGTCATTTGCCTCTTCTTTGCCTCAGTTTCCTCATTTGTGAGATCATATTTATAGAGGGTTTTATGGTTTGCAAAGCATTGATCTACTTTGAGGCCCAAAACAGACCTTTGAGGTAGGTACTTTCTCCTTAAATTATTTGTTGTGATTCAGTCATTTTCAGTTGGATCTGACTTTTCATGATCCCATTTGGGGTTTTCTTGGTAAAGATACTAGAGTGGTTTGCCATTTCCTTCTCCAGCTCATTATACAGATAAGGAAAATGAGGCAAACAGGGTTAAGTGACTTGTCCTGGGTCACACAGCTAGTAAGTGTCTGAGGTCAGATTAGAACTCAGGAAGAGGAGTCTTCCTGACTTCAAGCCCAGCACTCTATCCACTGCACTTACCTAGCTGTCCTATCTTAAATTATTATTATGCCCATTTTATAAATAAAGAAGTTGAGGCTCAGATTGGTGGAATGATTTGCTCATGGTCACACAGCTGATAAGTGTCAAAGGTAGGCTTATGAACCCAAGTCTTCCTAATTCCAAGTCCAGCCATCTGGTGATTGGACCAGGAGGCCTTCTTAATCAGAGAGAGTGAGCCTCAAAGATGATACTGAGGACCATGCTGAAGACAGAACTTTAAAAAACTCAAAATTTCTCCAAAATAGGGAAGAAACTTGATCTTTTATAATCCTTTATCTGTGAATGCATTTCCCTTGGTAGTTGGAATCCTACTGAACTCAAGAATATAAGCTCCTTGAGTGCAAAAACTATTTCACAGTGTCTGGTACATAGTAGCCAGTTAATAAATGCTTATTGTTAAGTAGCATAGTAAGAATGACCATGAGGGTGAGTCTTATGTGAAACAACCAGCAAGTCCTCATGACTTCTGGGTGTCCCTACCTACCAAACAGCCACCTTCCTTCTCTGCATCAGTCCCTTGTCACTACAGCTCCTCTGTCCTTTGAGTACTATGGGTAGACTTGGCAACGTAGGCATTCTGAATCTGGAAGACCATAATTTGATGGGACAATGGGCCCCTGATCAAGCCAGAAAAGCATGCCAACAGTCTATGTGAAACGTCTCTTGTCAAGCTCCCCGGTCCTACCTCATGGAACAAATCCTTTCTCCCTAGAAATGTATCCACAGAAGAGGCTGGATGGCTTGAGAGTAAGGTGTGGGAATGGAGACTGAAGGCTTTTTTAGAGACAAGGTTCAAACAGGTGTAGGATGATTAGCAAATGGAAAGTTGGGAACAGTGATCAGTTCAGCCTGATTCTCCCACCCTCCTGTTCACAGCAGAGATCTTATACTTCAGGCAAAGTGTGGTTGTTGTTCAGTCATTTCAGTCTTGTGACCCCATTGTGACCCCATTTGGGGTTTTCTTGGCAAAGATACTGTAGTGGTTTGCCATTTCCTTCTCCAGCTCATTTTACAGATGAGAAAACTGAGGCAAACAAGGTTTAAGTGACTTGCCCAAGTGAACACAGCTAATAAGTGTCTGAGGCCAGATTTGAACTCAGGAAGAGGAGTCTTCCTGACTCCAGGCCCAGCATTCTATCCACTAATGCCACCTAGCTGCCCTCAGGCAAAGCAGACCTGCCTTTAATGGACTCCTGCTTAATTTCTCAATCTTATCCAAACAGACACATAGACAGACAATAGACACTCTTACCAAACATAATCTGGTAGTCTAAAACCCATGGAAATGACTCTCCCTTGGATTTGCCACACAATAAAGCTGCTCTGCCTGTTGAATGCCTTGCTTGCACTCAAAGAGGTGTGTTATTTTGCCATGGCCTGCAAGGGTGCTTTAAAGATATGGGGCCTGGCAAAATTTTGGGAACCGAGACACCATTTGATTTTCTCATTTCCTTGGTCGACTAAGTCAAGAACAGAGAAATTATTTATCGTATATGCTATTATAAGATTTATTTTAATGCAATAATTACAAACCTGTTGAATTCCAAATATTTCACTAATGTCTAAATCTTCAAGTCTTCAAAGCATGTTTTCTTCAGCACTCATAGCAAGACCTATGAAGCAACTTTTTTTGTTGTTGTTGTTGTGGTTATGCAATGGGGTTAAGTGACTTGTCCAGGGTCACACAGCTAGTAAGTGTTATGTGTCTGAGGCCGGATTTGAACTTAGGTCCTCCTGAATCCAGGGCCAGTGCTCTATACACTGCACCACTTAGCTGCCCCTGAAGCAACTTTTAATCACAGTTATCCGTTTCAGGGGTTTTTTTTTAATCAACATTTTTAATGGGTTCCCCAGAGTAGTTTGGTATCATTAATATGAAGCACTTTGAGATATTACAATTCTAGTGGTGTTGACTTGAACACTGTTGTAAAGCTGAATTGCCCATCCATAGATTTGAGTCACTTGAGCTTGGAAGTTGTTGACACGGCTGGACAGAATATTGGTCATATCTGTCTTGTCAGACATTAAGTTAAGTTTCTTGTGTCTTGTGAGGTTCCCATTTGTTAATTCAAGTCAACAAATATTTACGAAGTGCCTGTAAGGCACTGTACTCTGTGCTGGGGATTCAAATATAGATATGACACAGGCCCTGACCTCATGGAACTTGAGGAGGATAAGTACTTAAACAACTATGATACGAAGGAGAATGAGCTAAGAGCTGAGGAACGGTCCAGGCAAAGTACTCTGAGAAGATGGAGGAGGAAGAAATCTCTTTCACCCAGGAGTTGATTAGGAAACAGGCTTAACAGAGGAGGTAGATCAAAGAACAGGAAGGACTTCAAACAGATGAAGACAGGAATGGGAAGTCCAGATTAGACATTTGGGATGGTGTGAGCCAAGGCATGGAGACAAAAGAAGGTAGGATGAGAATGAAGGATGGAGAAGAATCCAGTTTGGCTGGAGAGAAGGGTAGTACTACAAGCAAGGTTAGACAAGTCAGAGCCAGATTGGAGCTTGGACAAAGCTATTTCAGTAGAGATCAGGGTTGAGTGGGGTGTGGAAGCCACATTGCAAGTGGCTGAGGAATAAGTGGGTGGTGAGGGACTAGAGACAGCAAGTATAGACTGTACTTTCTAAGTTTTTTACAGTGATAGAGAGGGACAGCAAACTAACTTACAGACGTGACAAGGTGAAGTGATGAATCTTTTTTTCTTAAGGTAGGAGAAACCTGAATTTGTTGGTAGGCAGCAGGGAAGCAGGCAGTGTAAAGACTGAAGAATCATATGAGGGAAGGCTTGCTTAATGTGGGTATATAGAAGGCCTGAGGCAGCTGCCTCTTTAGCCAAAGATGCTCTGAGATCCAGGTACACCTGGAGCTTTGGTTTCTCCTTCTGCAATGTAGTAGTTATGAACAGTAACCATCCAGCCTTCACTTGAAGACCTCCAGTGACAGGAACTCCACTTCCTCCTGTTCCACTCCAACCACACATTAGCTAAGAGTGACAGACTTGGAGTCAGGAAGACCTAGGTCATGTACCAACTGGCTTCAGGAAGCTGCCAAGGTTATTTGACCTTTAGTTTCCTCATCTATAAAATGGGGTTGATAATAATATCACTAGGGCAACTAGGTGGTACAGTGGATAGAATGCTGGGCCTGGAGTCAGGAAGACTCCTCTTCCTGAGTTCAAATCTGGCCTCAGACACTTATTAGCTGTGTTCACTTGGGCAAGTCACTTAAACCTTGTTTGCCTCAGTTTTCTCATCTGTAAAATGAGCTGGAGAAGGAAATGGCAAACCACTCTAGTATCTTTGCCAAGAAAACCCCAAATAGGATCACAAAGTCAGACACAACTGAACAACAACAAAAACATAATAGCACTTATCCCCAGAGGGTTCTTGTGAGGCTTGAGTAAGATAATATATGTAAATCACTTTAGAATTCTCAGAGCACTATATAAATGTAAGCTATTATTATAGCCCTAATCACGAGGAAATTTTTCCTGACATCAAGCCTAAATTTGCCTCTTTGCCTCTTCTACCCTTTATTGGCTCCCAGTTCTGCTCTCAGGGACCAAAATGAACAAATTTAATCCCTTTTCCAGGGAACAACCCTTCAAGGACTTGAAAGCAGCTCCCTTGTCTCCCCAGCCCACCTACCCCTAAATCTTCTCTCCTGCAGACCAAACAGCCCCGTTTCTTTTTACCAGCCCTGACATGGCACGAGCTCTGGGCTCTTCCCCTTTTCAGTTGCTCTCCAGAAGGCTGCCCTCCAGCTTATCAACATCTTAACTGCGGTGCCCAGTTCCTTGTCATATTCCTTTGAGAAGGGCAGAAGAGCAAAGTCCTCTAAGTTGACCTTGGGTGCCTTTCTGTTTCTCTCAATGTGGTCTTCAACCCTCTTTCCTTTGTTTCCTTGTCCCTACCCTTCTAGTCAGGGAGTTAGCATAGCATAGTGGAAAAAATACTGGGAACCTAGGTTGGAGTCTCAGCTTTGCCACTTCTTGGACAAATCTTTTAACCTCTTTCAATCCTGGTTTTCTCATCTATAAAATGAGAGCTTTGGACTAAATGACCTCTAAGATCCCTTCCATCTCCAACTCAATGAGTCTATGAATCAGATATGCTCATTCTTATAATGACATCTCTCCCAGGGAATTTACATTCTTCCAGAGACTGGCAGAGAAAATACAAAGTTTAATCCCTAAGAATACAACATTAATATATGAAATTTGGGGCATCTGTGGCAAGATTTTTTGAGGGGAAGGAAATATTTTGAAGCAAAGAGGCTTTCTAAAATACCACCATATAGGCAACCATCTTTTTCCAGCCATGCTCCTGAGACTTATTTCTTTTCCCTTGTCCAACCCTATAGGCAGAGAATAGAATAAGCCCTCACGTGCAGGCTGCTGGCCATAATTCTCTGGCCAAAAGCTTATCAAGTAGGAGTCTCCAGATCTCAGATCCAGGGTGGAATTGTGAGGAAAGGAGTAGGGCTCTGAGTCTATTTGTTGTTTTTAAGAGAGCCTGAGAGACCTCTGTCCATTTTAGGGTCAGAACTACACACTGATGACTCATGGGCCTCAGTTACTTTTCTAAAGGTTCTGTTCTACTGAAGACCTACCAAGTGTGATGAACCACAATTAAGAAATTTAGACTCGTCTTCTTGAGTTCACTTCTGGCCTCAGACACTGTGTGATCCCAAGCAAGTCACTTAACCCTGTTTGCCTTGGTTTTCTCATCTGTGAAATGAGCTGGAAAAGGAAATGGAAAACTACTCCAGTATCTTTGCCAAGAAAATCCCAAATGGGATCACAAAAAATTGGGCATGACTGAAATGACTTAACAACAACAGATTCAGGGTGTCTCTGAAAGTTGGATGAGAAAAAATTTTATATTTTTTTTCATTAACATCTAACTGAAATCTAGCCTTTCCTTCAATTATTTAAAAACTTTATTCTTAAAAGGGGCCCATAGGCTTCATCAGAATGCCAAAAGAATCATAACACACAAAAAAAACTTAAGAACCACTAATGTAGCCCAATTCTTGCCCCCATTTTACAAAGGAACAAACTTAGGCCCAGAGAGGGGTGATGATTTGGCCAAGGTTAGGGGCAGAGACTTAATGACAAAGCTGAAACCAGAATCTTCTACTCCTGATCCAGACTCTTTCGACCCCACAATTCTATATATCTATTCTCCCTGTGATCATCCTATTCTAAATTAAGGTCTTTCTGCATTCAGGGCCATTGCCAGTTGTCTTGACTTTGTTCTTGCTACTGGACTTCAATGACCCTGAAGGAGACAGTGAGGCTGATGACTTTGCCTAGCAGAGCACTGACTCATTTAAATCCGATTCACTTGAAAGTCAAGACATCACCCTCATAATGTCATTGGTCTTCTTGGAGAATGAAGGACAAACAATAATAACCCTATTCCAGATGCCTACTCCCTCCACCACCACCATCATCTCTAGTGTCTGAACACTCCAGTGTTTATAAGCAGTGTGACCATGGGCACAAGTTTATTTATCACTAACATGAGAATAATAATACGTTCCCTACCTGCCCCACAGGGTTGTGAACAAAGCACTTTGTAGATTTTAAAATGCAAAATTAGTTGTAGATATTATCATCATTATTATTACTTATTGTCTCAGTGCCCGTGGAATTAGACAGTGGAAAGAAGAGTCTGTGAAGCTTCCTGCAAAGGCCTCATTTCTTTTTCTTATTCTCAAGTTCCTGCCACTCTAATTTTTTGTTTTTATTTTAATGTTGTTGTTTTGACCAAACCAAAACCAGGAGAAAGTGCCTTCAGCTTAAGGGATTCCTTGCCTTTACTCTGGGCTCAAAAGGTTTTCCGAAACTCCAGCCCCCTCGTCCTTCCTTTCCCCATTCCCTGCTCTTTGGGGGCTGTTAATCATCTTCTATAGGCTCTCTCCTTTCTGATGGACTCTTGCAGCTAGGAGACAAGATGTTACCATGGTAACAAAGCTCCTTAGATATATGCTGCCTTTAGGATCAGTGTGTCTGCATCCCTGTGCTTTTAGGCTCCTTTCCTCCCCTATTTCTGTCTCTGTCTCTGTCTCTATCTCCATCTCTCCGTCTCTCTTTTTAGGAAGCAGACAAAGATGCTGTGAGTGTGTGGCTAGCAAGAAGGGGAAGGAGGGAAAAAGTGAGAACAGTGTGTCGTGCTCACACTATTCCCTCTCGTAGGCTTTGTTTATCAAATGCTCTGCCTGTGAAAATCTGCTTCACTGTGCCCTCCCCCCAGAATACTACACGGTCTCTTCCTTGTGGGCCCAGGTGCTCTCAAGAGCTTCTTCTCTCTTGAAACTGAGCTGAGAGAGCCAAAGAGGGGAGCAGAAATGGGAGGATAATGGAGCCGTTGCTCCCCCACAATTAAAAAATAGCAGCTGTTGGTGTGTGCTTTTTCTACCACTGAGGATCTGACAGTCATCAGTCTCCTCGCAGCCTCCCACCTCCTGCCAGGTGAATTGGGGTTATTTGGATTTTTCAGGTGGTAAAAGTGAGATTTAAATAGGTGGGGCTGCTGGGTGTAGGAAGCTGGTCACTGGCTCCAGGAGAGACTGGTGAGGAAGAGAGGCTGCAGAGAAAACAAAAAAAAAAAAATGCCAAGAAGACAAGATTGACTGTTGATTCTGTTACCAGTGCTGATGAAGGGGGAGGAGGTGTGTGAATGATAATTCAATTAAATTTCAGTTCACAGAATTATAGACTGTCAGAGCTGGAAGGGACCTTAGAAATCATGTAATCCAATGCGTCATTTTACAGAGGAGAAAACCAAGGCCTAGAGGGGAATTGACATGCCAAAGGTCACACAGTGAGTTAGTGGCAAAGCTGGGACTTGCACCCAGATCTCCTGACATCTATTCTAGCTCAGGGTTCTTTCTGTAACACCCCAATTTAAGCCAACAAGTCTTTACTGAGATACTGGTATATGCTTAGCATTTTACTAGTTTTCATGGGAATAAGTAGATACATATAGAGATACATAAGTACTTTCTTTTCCATATAAAGTTAGACATAGGGAATAAATATATACATACATAGACTGGGCCTATATATGTACATGTACCTACACACACACACACACACGTGTGTGTAGTTGAGCATATTCCTTGCCTTCAAAGTGAGTCTAGTTGAGGAGACAAGGCAATTGGTACATAAACCAACTGCTAAGTTGGATATATGTCCAGATGTGTAATTTGGACAGTCAGTGCTCTCTGGGTGTCTGGAAGGGGATAGATCAGTGTTGGCTCATCATTGAGAAGGAAAACTTCAGAGATGAGGTAGCACCAGATATAATACACACACAAAAAAATGAGATCACTGGCCAGGAGCTCCCTCTTCTCCCCTCTTCATTTTACATCATTTAGGCATCTTTCTCTACCATTTCTTCCTTCACTTCTGTCTCAGATGATGAGGTGACTCTTCTCTTTGTCAAGGCAGGTTCCTCTATACGTGCGATTGATCCCATCTCCTCCTGATGTCTCCAGCAAATTGCCCCACCATCCCCCCTATTCTACTGGCTTCTTCCTTGATGCCTGCAAACATACCTGTATCTCCCCTATCCTTAAAAAAAAATCCCTCACTTGATCCCACCATCTCTGCTGGCTATTGTCCTCTATGTCTTCTCCCCTTAGTGGCCAAACACCTTGAGAAATCTGTCTACATTTGACTTCCTTCCCTCTCATTCTGTTCTATAACCCACTGCAATCTTGTTTCCCACCTCGTCATTCAGCTGAAATTGCCCTCTCCAAAACTGCCAGTGATCTCCTAATTGCTTAATCCTTTTCTCAATTCCAATCTTTCTTGGTCTCTCTGCAGCCTTTGACATTGTCGATCGCCTTCTCCTGGACAACCTGTCTTCTCCAGGTTTTATGGCACTGCTCTGTCCTTGTTCTTCTTCTACCTGTCTGACCACCCCTTTTCAGATTCCTTTACTGGTTCTTCATCCAGGTCACATTAACTAACTATGGGCATCCCCACTGTGGTTCTGTTCTGGGTCCTCTTCTTTCTTCTCTCTGTACTCTCTCACTTGGTGATCTCATTAACTCCCATGGGTTCAATTATCATCTCCAGGCAGATAATTCTATGTATACATCCATCTCTATTCTTCTTGCTTACCTTTGAACATGTCAAACTGGATTTCTAATAGGCATCTCAAATTCAACATGTGGTCATTATGTAATGACCATTATACAATTTATATAATTACATTATATATAATAACAACTCATTATCTTCTACCCCCCCTAAAAAAATCTTCTCCTCTTCTCAACTTACCTATCATTGTCAAAGACACCATTGTTCTCCCAGTCATTCAGGCCCACAACTTTGAAGTCATCATCAACTCCTCGCTCCTACTCATCCCACATATTCAGTCTGTTGCCAGATGTTTCTACCTTTACAGCATCTCTCATACACCTCTACTTCTCTCCACTCGCATAACTACCCAGTTCATGTCCTCAAGTCCTCATCACTTCTTACCTGGAATATTACACTAGCCTTCCAATCAGTCTCCCTGCCTAGAGTCTCCCCATTCCAATCCATCCTCAACTCAGCTGCCAAGGTATTTTTCTTTTTTTTTCTTTTTCATAAATAGTGTTTTATTTTTTCCAATTATATGTAAAGATAGTTTTCAACATTCATTTTTATAAGATTTTGAGTTTCACATCTTTTTCTCCTTCCCTCACTCTCATCACCTCCCTCCCAAGACAGCAAGCAATCTGATATAGGTTATATATGAGCAATCATGTAAACATATTTCCACATTAGTCATGTTGTGAAAGAAGAAACAGAACAAAAGGGGAAAACCACCAAAAAAAATGAAAATAGTATACTTTGATATGCAATCAGACTCCATAGTTCTTTCTCTAGATGTGGATGGCATTTTCCATTGTGAGTCTTTTGGAATTGTTTTAGATCATTGTGTTGCTGAGAAGAGCTAAGACAATCATAGTTGGTCACCACACAATTTGGCTGTTACTGTGTACAATGTTCTCCTGGTTCTGCTCACTTCACTTAGCATCGGTTCATGTACTTTCCAGGATTTTTTGAAATCCACCTGCTCATCATTTCTTATAGCACAACAGTATTCCATTACATTCATATACCACAACTTGTTCTGCCATTCCTCAATTGATGGGCATCTCCTCAATTTCCAATTCTTTGCCATGGGCTGTTTTTCTAATGTAAATATTTGGTCATATCATCCCTCTGCCCAGTGAGCTCCAATGATGCCCGCTTACCTCAGGGATAAAATCCTCTGTTTGGCATTTAAAGCTCTTCATAGCTTTGCCCCTTCCTACCTTTCTAGCCTTCTTACATCTGACTCACTTCCATGTTCTCTATCATACAGCTACACCAACTCATTGAGGTCCCTTGGACATGTTACTCCCTCTTGTCTCTTGATTTTTGCCTTAGCTGTCCCCTATGCCTACAATGCTCTCTCTTCTCACCTCTACCCTTTTAGTTTTCTACTTTCCTCCAAGACTAAGCTCAACTCTTACCTTATGCAAGAATCCTTTCCCAGTCTCCCTCTCTTCCCAACTCCAGCTGCTACTAAGTACCTTCCCCTTTCAGATTACCATATATGTATATGGAGCAGGGGGAGGGATCTTGTATGAACATGGGTATTTACATGTTTTCCCCATTAAAATGTATGCTCCTTAAGGGGAGGCACTAGGTTTTTGCCTTTCTTATCTATTGCCAGAGCTCAGCATAGTAAGTTCCTAAATGTAGGCAGCTAGGTGGCACAGTGGATAAAGTATTGGGCCAGGAGTCAGAAAGTCCTGAGTTCAAATCTAGCCTTAGATACTTACTAGCTCTATGACCCTAGGCAAGTCATTTAACCTCTCTTTGCCTCTATTTCCTCAACTATGAAATGAGGATAATAACAGCACCTGCCTCACAAAGATGTTGTGAAGATAACATGAGATTATATTTGTAAAGCACTTAGCACAGTACTTGACTCATAGTAGGCGCTATAAAAATGCTTCTTCCCTTCCCTAAATGGCACATAAGTGCTTCTTGGCTAAACGATATAAATGGTAAGTCTTTTCTGAGGGTTTTTTGATACAGTCTAAGATGGATGTTCCAACATACTAACCAATTCAGAAACAGTCTCCTTTCCTTGCCAGCCCATGGTCCTCCCATGTTAGAACACCTTCACACCCAGTTATATAGTGGTGAAGGCAAGCCAGTAAGATGCCCATAAATCATCTTTACAGCCCTCAGTCTACCTGTCAGCCCTTTCCCTGCCTGTCTGCAGCCTCTTGCACTCTCTCTTCATCTCCAGTTTTCAATATTCTTCTCCTCTTTCAAGGTTCAGTTCAGGCACTACCTCCTCTGTCCAGCTTCCCTAGATCTAAACATATTTTCTCCTGCCTCAGCACTTTGGTTGGATGTGTCTTTTGCCCTCATCCCCTCATAACCTTCCCTTGTATTTGTTATCTAGGTACATGTCATATAATCCTATTCCAACTTCTATGTGTTGGAAGACTGTTACTTCTTTCACTCTTTGCCTCTCCAGTGCCAAGCATAGCATTATGCACATAGTAGTCGTTTAATAAATGTTTGTTTAATTGTATGGATAATAATAGTTAATAATAATGGTTAACATTTCTATAGTGGTTTAAGGTTTACATAGCACTTACATATATTACATTCTTTGATTCTCACAACAACCCTGTGAGAAAGGGACTGTTGCAACCCTTAAAATTAGGTTAAAAGAGTTTAAGTGACTTGTCCAGAGTCATGTAGCTAGTGTCTGAATTGAATGAAATGGGATTGAATTTTGCACTAAGCCTTAGGCCCAAGAGAAATGGAAGCTGTGCCACCAGGAAAGAATGTGAAATTGATTAGTTTTCACAAGCTTGAAGAAAGGAAGGATTGGGAAGAAGGAGAGAGGGGCAGAGTGCTGCTTTCTAGCTTCTTACTTATGCAAGACTGGGCCTCTAGATTTTTCTAGATCACTCCCCAAGGGAGAGAGCCAATGAAAGACATCAGGTAGTAAAGTGGGAGAGAGGAAGGGATGCAGGAGGGTGGCAAGGGAAAAGAGACATCTCAGGGAAGGCATGGCAGAGAAGAGGAGTTGGTTATTTGCCAGCAAAGGAAGGGATTTGCAGAACTAGCAGCCAAGCTTGGAAGTTATACAGCTGTGCCAAGTTGAGTCTCTAGAACTGTGGGCCTCAATGGCACCAGGAGGGCCCCTCAGAAGGAGGGACCATGAATGGAAGGGATTTGGGGCAAGGGAAGGGGGAGTGAAGGCTCTTTGCCAAAAAGCTGAGGATTTTGCCATTTCCAGAGGCTAAAAAAAGCCCTTTCTGACGTTTTGACTGGGGAAGGCAGAGAGATGGAGAATGGGAAGGACAGGAAAGCTTCATATTTAAACTTTCATTACTGCTCAGGGTTCAGGACATGGTACATGTGTGCTAAGTTCTAACAAAATTTCTTCTAGGTCACCCAACAAAAAATGTTGGGGATAGCAGGCCTTTCCCTCTTTGAATTAGCTGAGGGAGACAGGCCGCTAGCATTTAGCTGCTCATAAAGAGGGAGGGCAGGATGATGAAATTAGCTGGGTACCAGCTTTCAGTTCCTTGGGGGCCCTAGACATTTCTATTCCTTACAAAACTCCAAGCCATTGTGAGCAAAGCTGCCTGGCGGAGCTATTTAACAAACGCTGGCATGTTGGGTTTTGTTGTTTGCTAAAGTATGGGTGGGGGGAGGGGTGGAAACCAGAAGCAGTCTAGAGAACAGATCAAATCTGGAGAATTTCAGAGCCTCAGGTGAGCAGGTAAAGAACATCATGGTAGTGGTAGTGCAGGTATCAGTGGCCTCTCCTTCCTTGAATATCCCCAAAGATAAGTGGGCCTCCTACCTAAACCATAAGAATAAACCAAGAGGAAATGGAAAAAGAGTTAGAAAAACAGGAAGGAGCAGCTTAAAAGGGAGATAAATCCAATTTGATTCATACAGCATTTAACAAGTACCTACTGAGGGCCAGACACTGTGCTTAGCACTGTGGATACAAAAACAAAAAAGTCCTTGCCCTCAAGAGCTTGTACTCTGCTTGGAAGAAATAACACAAAAAGACACATATATACACAATATATACAAAGTAAAGGCAGCAAGGTGGTACCATAGTACACAGAGTGCCCAGCCTGGAGTCAAGAAGACCTGAGTTCAGATCTAACCTCAGATACTTATTAGTTGTGTGACCCTGGGCAAGTCACTTAACCTTTTTCTGCTTCAGTTTCCTCTTCTGTAAAATGAGAATAATAATAACACATACCTTCTTGCATTATCATGAAGATAAAGAAGTCCGCAGAAGTACAAAAGCAGTTGCACCTGGTAGGAAATGAGATAACTATCTCTATGTAAGGGCCCGTCCTTACATAGGACAAAGGATACTGATAAGATGTGAACACACAGTAACAGATAATAATCAAGAAAGACTGTAGTCATACATATTGTGGAGGGTTTTAAGTGACAAGCAGGAGAGTTAGTATTTGCTCCTAGAGGCAATAGGGAGATACTGATCCTTCTTAAACTGGGGTGTGACGTGGTCAGACTGTGCTTTAAAAATACTAATTTGGCTGCTGTGTCAAGGATGAATCTGAGAGGGGAGAGCTTAGAGAAATTCCCAATTGGGAAGCTATTGCAATAGTCCAGACAAGAAGGGAACAGAGCCTCAACTAGCATGGTGACCATGTGAACAGATTGCAGGGGAATGATGTTGTGGAGATAAAGTTGGCAAGAGTCAGAAACTGGTTAGATAGGGGGCACGGGGTTAGTGAAGAGGGTAATGGAAAATAAGGCTAAGAAAGATAGGTTGGAACCCTATTGGGGAAGGCCTTCAATGGCAGGCTAAGTAGTTTATATTTTATCATAGAGGCAACAGAAGCCTCTGAAGGTTTTTGAAGGAGTGGCTTAGGCAGACCTGTACCTTAGGAAGGTTTTTTTGGCAGCTGAATAAAGGATGAATTGAAGAACCTTGATCCCTTTCTCCTCACTGATGCTAAGGAGGAGGAGGAGATGGGGGAGAAGGTCAAGGCCAGGTTTCCCCGTCCAATCCCACAGCCCTTGTAGACCAGGCCTATATGACAAGCTGAGGAGTATGGTGACCCATGAAAATGGGCATCAGCATCCTCACTGCTTCTGTCATCTGCCCTTTCAAATTCCAAGACCCTCCCTTGCCACATCTCTCATCTGGACATAGGATTGAACTAGACCAGGTATCTCTGACAGGGTATAGAAAAACCCAAGTAATCCCTAGCTATCCTTTCTCACTAACGAAGCACCCTCCCCCCCCCCCAGAGAAATTGTCACTGAGAGGATCAGTGACCTTGGCACAAGAAAGGAACAGGGGCAAGGTGACCAAGGTTACCAATAGATACTTGACCAACTTGATTCAGTTCAAAGCATTCTCTCCCCGCAACCACCACCACTTCCTGCCTGGCCAGCCCCAGGATCAGAAGGCCTTTCAGGAGAGCCTGGGGATTTTTTTTGCTCCATTTTGGCTTGGGTATTTTTCCCCACCCTGGCCCATCTGGCTTCATGCCCTTTGCCATGTGGGACCTACATTATGGCACCAATGGGAGGCCGAGCAGATGCCTTGTTTTGCCTGGTTCCAGCTGTGCCCTGTGCTCCCAGTTGTTTTGGTTGATGGGAGTATTTGTCACTGTTGTTTTTTACACCTGTCTCCATTCCACCTGCTACATGAAAACACCAGCCAGCATCAACACTGTGACGTTGCATTCCCTGGACTCCACTAGAGGTCCTTCAGGACAATGACTACAGGAGGTATCATCCATTAGTGGGCATAGTTGAATGGGGAAGTGATAGGCACTATAGAGTGTCAACCATTCTGGCTCAATCACCATCAATGCTGTGGATCAAGATTCTTTTTTTGCTTCTCCAGTGCTAGGATAGAGGCAAATATGATGTGGTGAAAAGAGCATCGGATTCAGAGCCAGAAGACCTGTGTGCAAGTCCCATCTTGGATATTTACTACCTGTGTGATATAGACAAGTCACCTAATCTCTCTAGGATTCAGGTTTTTCATCTGTAAAATGGAACTAGATGACCTCTAGTGTCCCCTTCTGAGCAGTTAGGTGGCACAAGTGCCAAGCCTGGAGTTAGAAAGACATGAGTTCAAATCTGGCCTCATACAATTACTAGCTGTATGACCCTGGGCAAGTCACTTAACCGTGTTTGCCTCAATTTCCTCATCTGTAAAATGAGCTGGAGAAGGAAATGGCTCCTGTATCTTTGCTGAAAAGACCTCAAATAGGGTCACACAGAGTCAGACATGACAAAACAACAGCAATGATGACGGATCAATGGCATATAACCTGTATATACAAAGAACAGAACATTCTATTATGTGCTAAGGGTGTCAGACTCTGTGCATCCATGTAATGTTATGTGCTGTATAGATGCCTGCTCATTTGTAGTCATCCATACACTCATGCATTACTTCATTCAATGAACACTTTTTGAGACCCTGCTGAGCTCCAGCCCTGTGCTGGAGAGATTCCAAGAAGCTGATCTCAAGGGACTTGGAGTGTTCCAGGGGAAAGGACTAACTCTCATGACAAGTGAAATGGCCACATGCCAAGAACCAGGTAAACAGTACAGGCAGCAAGTGCTCTTGGAGTTTGGAGGAAGGGGAGGTCTATGTAGTCTGAGGTGGTCATAGAAGGTTTCATGGAGAAAGTGGGACTTGATCTGGCCTTGAAGAATAGGTAGGCAGTGAATAGTCAGTTAACAAGTATTTATTAAGCCTTATCCTGTGCCAGGTACTGTGCTAAGCCCTGGGGATACAAAGATAGGCCACAACAGCCCCTGCCCTCAAGAAGCTGAAATACTAATGAGGGAGATAACATGTAGATAAATAGGTAAATGCAGAGTTGAAGGAAGATATGGACAAAGAGGAGAGAGCAGGATATTCCAGGCAAAGGTATGATGCCAGGAATGCATATGATCTGCCCTGGAGACAGTGAGGAGACTAGCCTGACAAGACCTTGTTAGCTGTTGAAGGATGAACAAATTTGTCAGTGGTGAAGGCTCCGTGTTTGGAGCACCTAGTTAGGACCCCAGAACAAGGAGCTGAAACCCCCTTCTAAGGCAAACGGGTGGTTAATGGAACCACCTACGCACACCACAAGCACAGTCTCCTGATCTTCAGAGCCTCCCAAGGTCTTCCTTTTTCCTCCTCCTCCTGTCCTGGAGCTATGTATCTCCTATGTCATTGGGACTAGCAGACTGTAACCACAGCTCCGGCCTTCTTCTGGAATGACTAAGAGACGAATGAGAATGCAGAATTAGAATAATTCCCCTGGGGCTAGATTTGCTTCATGCTGGGCCATCTCCTCTAAGAGGAAAAAAAAGCAAATAAACAAATGTCCTGAAATCTACTTTCATGTGTCAGAAATAAATATATTAAGTAAGAAAGACATCATGGTCCTGGAAACTGAGTTCCTGGGGAAATGGCAGGACGCACCTTCTGCCTCAGACTGTAGAAACTTGAGAATTGTGGAAGTTTTTGTCTGGTCCAATCCCCATCATTTGGCAGAAAAGAAGATCAGAGCCAAGGGAGGTTAAATTACTTGCCCAAGGTCACACATCAGATTACCTTTTAGCATTTAGTCACTTGAACTGAAGTCCTAGCACAGTCTCCTCAAGAGAGTTCCTTGGCTTTGTCCTCACCCCTGATGTCCAGAGAATCAGAGCATCCTAGATGGGAGCCAGAAGGAACCTTAGGGGTCATCTAATCCAGTCTTCTCCTTTTACAGATTTGAAACTAAAGCCCAGGGAAGTGAAGTGACCTGTACAAGGTTATACAGTTGGTGAGTGGCAGAGCCAGGATTTGAACCAGGTTCTCTGAATTTGATTCAGCTCTCTTTCCACTGACACACTCAAAGGTCTTGGAGCTTCTCCCATGTGTCCCTGGTCCTAGAAAAATTGCCACCCCTGTAGCTTTCTTCAAAGTTAAGTCACCATGTCAATGATATATATTAGGCTCAAGGTAACATAGTCTTGGTTGCTACTTAGTACAGAGAGGAAGACCAGGAATACAGACTGTAAGTCAGGTAAGCATAGATATAGCAAAGGGATAAGGAGCCATTTCTCTGCCAGTTTCTTCATTTCAAATGGGGCTTTTTCCAGGTCCCCAAGCCCATATGTAGCCACCCATCCATCCATCTATCTATCTATCTATCTTTGTGTTTATCTATCTCTTTGTCTGTCTGTGTCTATATCTGTTTTTCTGTCCGTGTCTGTATGTCTTTCAATCTCTGCCTGCTTGTGTCTATCTGTCTGTGTCTATCTGTCTTTCTATCAGTCTGTCTATATATCTTTCTATCTCTCTTTGTCTGTGTCTGTCTGTATCTATTTTTTGTCTCTTTCTGTATCTATCTTTTTATCTAACTCTTTGCATGTTCCTATTTACCTATCTTTCTATCTCTTTGTCTATGTCTATCTATCTATCTATCTGCCTGTCTATCTATCTATCTATCTATCTAGACCCTGCTTTCTGAGAAAACTTTTTTTTTCCTTTTCTTACTAGTCTAGATCTTCTCAACTTAAACTCTTGTTACTTTCCAGCCCCTTCTCTGACTCTTCCCTACCCATGGGTACCTAGTTTTCATCCCACTGCAAGGCAGGTGGTTTCTCAAGGCCATCCTACCAAACAAAACAAACAAGCAAAACCATTTGCATGAATTGCCCCATTTAAGGAAGTCAAGAGAGATTTCCTCTAGTATTTTATGCTTCCTAAGCCTCATTCAGATACAGTACTTTCTACAATTAGCATGTCCAAGACTAGAGACATCTTCTTTGAATAATGCATAGTGTTCCTCAAAGTAGAGAGAAGAGATAACTAGAACCCATAGAAATGGAGGGGACCATCCTACACATCAGAGAGAGCTAAGATGAGAGAAGGAATAACTTCCTGGACTTCTAAATCCCACTTTCTCCTCTTTCCTCTCTAGACAAGATAGACCAGGCAGCTTAGATCACACAAGATCTGAATTGAACCTTCATCCAAATCTCTGTCCAATCCTCTTCCCAGATATTTTAGGTTCATAGAATCATTGGTTTAAAGTTGTAAGGGTCTTTAGAGATTAGCTCGTCTAATACCCTCATTTTGCAGATGAAGACACTGAGGCTCAGAGGTTAAGTGACTTGCCCAAAGTCACACAGGTAAATGACAGAGCCAGGATTTGGACTTAAGTCCTCTGATCCCTGACCCATCAGTCTACACCACTTTGTCTTGTGGCTTTTAAAAAGAGTGCCTGTCCCAGAGTTACAGAATACCCATAGAAGCGTCCGAGAAGTGACTCCAGCCTTTTTCATTCCTCAAGTCTAGCCTTCACATGGCTACCAAAGTGATTTTTCTTAAGTGTAAAACTGACTTTGTGACTCCCCTGCTCAACCAACTTCAGTAGCTCCTTATTGCCTTGAGGATAAAATATAAACTCCTTTGTTTAGTTTTTTAAAGTCTTTTACAACCTGCCTGCATCTTATCTTCCCAATTTCATTGAAAATTACTCTCCCTATCCTACTCTGAGATCCAGCCAAACTGGCTTTCTCTCTGTTCCTCACTTACACTATCTCCAGTCTCCATGCCTTTGCCCTGGCTGCCCCCTGTGCCTAGAATGCATATCCTCTTTACTTCAATTTCATAGAGTCTTCTCTCTTCCTTTAATATGCAACTTCTGGGGGCAGCTAGGTGGCGCAGTGGATAGAGCACTGGCCCTGAAGTCAGGAGGACCTGAGTTCAAATCCGGCCTCAGACCAAACACTTGACATTTACTAGCTGTGTGACCCTGGGCAAGTCACTTAACCCTAATTGCCTTAAAAAAAAAAATACGCAACTCTTGCACCTGAATCTTCTGCATGAAGCCTTTCCCAAATTTCCATTATTTAACCACTTTGTTTATATTTGTATTTCTTTGTATACATTTGTATTTAACTATTTTGTACATATTTTTATTCTTCACTTTATATTTATTTATGTTTTTGTATATACTTGGTGTCTCCCCTATTAGCTCATCATGAAGTAGGGATTGTTTCATTCTTTGCACATATGTCCCCAGCATCCAGCACAGGACAGACATCCTGGCATACATCTTTTTTTTTTTTTAAATAAATACTTGTTGATTGATTGATCAGCTGACAGCAAATCTGCACGTCCAAAGCTTTCTCTGAATCCAGCCCCTTGGGAGTCTTATAAGATTTCCTTTCTATCCAGCACCTGAGGTTTGCAGACAGTGGTAGTAAATGAGGCTGAATGAATAGAATAGCCAACTACGCAGGGCCTCCTCGATTATCTTAATTCACGGACTGACAGTACAAATTGGATGGTGCAGCTTGGCCAGTCTGTCCTGATCAGAGCTGATGATCAAGAGCATAGGCTAAGGTAGTCTGGGGTTTTTTGGGAGGGGGGGGGGGCTGTGCTTTTTGGTTTTTTATCACAGGCCCTTCTGTCCTAGGTAACAGTGTTCCAGTATAAGTCTTTTCTGTTCCATAATTGTGTAGCTAATATCTCCTAGCCGAAGAGGCTCTAATTAAACTATTCAGCCTCGTCACTTCATGTTCTGAAGTGATGTTGAGATTAGCCATTTATTGCCTCTCTTTCCCTTTGACTGAGCTCGGGTGGGTAATTTTATTCCTGCTCTTGTTCATTTCTTAGAAATTTGGTCTGCCCAATTTTAGGTCTTTTCTCCTATCTTAGAACATTCAGCTCAGGAGGAAGGGAAGGAGGGGGAGCTCCAGTATTTGAAGATTTCTGTTCCATTCACTGTAAAGCTAATTTAGCAATTGTGAATGGTGCTGGACTGACAGTCCTGGGAGCAGTGGTTCCTCTCTTTGCTAGAGGAGGCGGGCTAGTAAGGCTTGGCCTATAGGCAGGAGGGATGCTGGGAGAGAAGAAGCTGCTTCCATCCCAACTCCAGTTACTCAAAGGCACAGCCCCAAAGGCAAGAGTTGGTCCAAGCACAGGTCAGCATTTATAAGCCATGTACTTATTGCCTTCCAAAACTTAACTGAAATGAGCCTCAGTGCCATTGATTCATTCATTCAACAAACATACACTAAGCATTGTTGTTGTTGTTCAGTCTCATCCAGTTATATGGAATAATTCTGGAGGCCAGGAGGGGATCTTTTTCCAATTTCAGGTGACTGATCAGATGTTTAGAGTACATGGAATTATTGAAGCCAATAGGGACATTACAATTTATAAAATATAGAGATCATCATAGGTCTGTATAGTTGAATAAAATAATTTGTGTTCATCCCCCCCCCAAAAAGAAGAGTGAGTGATAATGTTGCAGATGATAAAGGATAAGGGAGCTCTTTCTGATATTTTAGCTTAAGGAATCAGAAACCCAGAGTACATTCCATCACTAGTCATTTGAAGCCTAATGGGATATTCCCAAAGAAATCTCTGTTCAAGTATAGTCCTGTTGGTGTTCTATATATCATCACTGGATTAACTTGGTCAGGAGGATTGTACAGACAGGAGAACCCAGGCTTCGTTTGCCTAGAGTATACTCACTGGAGATGGCCTATAGGCCAGCTTTCAGTGGCGCAAGGGCCAGTTGTTGCCACTATACCCTCGTCCCATTGCATGTGAGAAATGGAATCCAGGGAAAGGCCACAGTCAGAACCCTCACTCAGCACCAAGAATCAGTTTATCCTTACCACTGTCAAACAGAATTCCACTAAATAAAAAAAGTTTTATGAAAGGCTCCTCTGTCCTACATCATAATCATTTCCCAATCTAGTCCCTCTCACCACTGAGTCCTCTCTCATAACAAAGAGAAACAGTTAAGCAAAACTGACCAGCAAACAACTGTCCAACATTCTGCGAGAATGCAATATTCTATCTAGACCCATGGTTTCCTAACCCTTCAGTAAGAGTAAGAGAAGTGTGTTTCATCGTGTTTTCTGGGATCCCACACTGGTAATTGTTATTAATCAAAATTCAACTATCCTTTAGCAGTGTTTTCCATAATCAACTTGATGAGTGTAGTGAATGATGAGAGTAGTAAACCTTCTTTGGAATTGATTGCCTCTTCCTATGGAGGGCATGAGCGTGACCATTGACGATCTCATTAAGAGGATTTGAACACATCTACTAGCCCATGCTCAGCATTACCTCTTTAAGGAGAACACATTCTGGGCATGTCTCAGCACTGAATAGAGAAGATTTCACTGGCTCTGGCTGTGTATGGCTGGAGCCAGCCCTTTGTATTGACCTGTAAAAGAGAATCTTCAATTGTAGGCTAGACTGTTTCCTTTTTTAATCCCCTTGCAAAGGACAGATCAAAGTACAGAAAGGTTAAGTGAACTTGGGTCCTGGAAGACCTCTAATTACTGCCTTTAGAGCAGAGGTACATGGGAACTACATGTTCTTTAGCTTAAGCAGCCCAAGCGAAGAATATCTGGAACCCATTTTCCCAGTCCGAGACTTAGAGAGGCAGTGGCATAACCATCAGAGAGATGGCAGAGGGAGCTGTGTGGTGTGACTGGTGGAAATTTCTGAACCCCAGTTTCTAGAGGAGGACTGAGAATTCTTGAACCTCCAGGCTCTGAGACAAAGGAAGGGGTGTTCCAGGGCAGCAAGATCCTGGAATCTAGGCTTTTATGAAGGGATGGTGATTTCCTCATCAGCACCAGGCTTAAGGTTGCTTCTTTAATAATCCTGTATTCCAGAATTCTGGAACCCAGTCTTCTGGAGAAGAAGGGAAGTTTCTGAGTAGCCTCAGGTCTCATACATGAGATCCCAGTGCTATAGGAGAAGCAGAAAGGTGTGAACTACAATATGGAAGAGAAGACAATTCAGGCTTTGCCTTTTGCTCTTACTGTGAGTTTTTTGGACATTGTAGGTCTGATGAGAAAGAGGATTGCCTCTTCTAACAACTTGAAGGTCATTCCCTTCTTGGAAAAATAGAAGGCCCTCACATGCCATAAGTACCATAAGGCTGGATGCCTAAGTGGTTTCCTGAGGGTGAAAGTGGGATTCACCAAGACATTGAGGGCAGCATCTCTAGCAACTCCAAGGATGTTTTCCTCTGGGAAAGTCCAAGCCACAGGCTAAATGCCTGTGGTCACATAGCTGATAAGTATAAGAAGGGGTCAGAAATAGGATTTGAAACCGAGTCTCTCCTGACTCGAAGGTCAGCATTCTTTTCACTCTGCTACATTGTCCTATCGAACACCTCATGATCCTCAATCCACCCAAATTCTGCATAAAGAAATCCCTGTGTTCAGCTGGTCAGAAGTTAATGTCATTTGTCTGGAACCTAATTCTAACCTTTATTTAGCTAGCTGCATGACCACGAACAAGTTACATTAACTTCAGTTTCTGTCTAACCCTCAGTTTCCTCGTCTATAAAATGAGAAGAACTTGCAATCTATATTTGCCGTAGTTATTGTGAGGAAAAAGCTTTGCAATCCATAAAGTGCTATCAAAATGTCAGTTATTATTGTCATTATTAGTACCCACAAAGCAAAGAGGTTTTATTAAGATCCTGACAATAAGAAACACACGCTCCATCATCAGGCCTGTTCTCAAAGCCTTTCCAGCTTTGTGGGACTTACCAGAGGTTGTATTCCATGGGTTTAGTCTTTAGGAATCCAAGGTCACTTCCCCATCGTGGTGAGGCATCAGACTAGGGCTTGATAATTATAACTTATTAAGGTTGTGGATGAATAATAACAATGTTTACATAGCACTTTAAAATGTATAAAATACTCTATATACATTATCTCCTTTGCCTCACAACAACCCTGTGAGGCAGGCATGAGAGCTTCTATTATCATCCTCATTTTGGACTGGAGAGATAAAGTAACTGACACATGGTCATACTACTAAGTCAGAGGTACTCAGGGATATGCTAGTAAATGTTTAACAACTGGCTCTCCAAAACAAACAAACCATACCCATAACACACCATTAAGCTTAATCTGCATTACTGACATTTCCCTCCTCACTTTCTTAACTCTAGATAATCTACAAAACTGGTTTGTAGCATTTGCCAATTTCCGAAGTATAAATGCTCACACTGAAAATTGGACAAGCTGTTGGAGCTGTTGTCTGGCCATCCAGTACTCTTTACACTGTCTCTTATGGCTGGGGGACATTCTTATCAAATATGCAGATAACATGAAATTGGAGGGACATTAAGATATTGGGTGACAGAGTGAGGATCCAAAAGGATCTTGAGGCTAGAATATTGAACCAAATCAAATAAGATAAATTTAGTATAGATAAGTGGTAAGTCTCACTTGGGTTCAAAAAAGGACCTTCACAAGTATGAAAGAGGTATTGCTAGATAACCATTCGTCTGATGAACTCTTTTTTTTTTTTTTTACAAGGCAATGGGGATTAAGTGACTTGCCCAGGGTCACACAGCTAGTGAGTATCTGAGTTCAGATTTGAATTTAGATCCTTCTGACTCCAGGGCCAGTGCTCTATCCAGTGCCCCACCTAGCTGCCCCGATAACCATTCATCTGAAAAAAATAAATAAATCTAAGAGCTTTAGTCTCCTGCACATTCAATGTGTGACAATAGTGTGATAGATGATAATACTTCCTGCACACCCCACTCACTTCCCAAAAAAAAGATAAAATCTAAAGTGATCGAACTTAGGCTGCATCAAAAGAGGCATTGTATCCAAAAGCTGGAAGTGATAATACTTGACTCTGGAAAGAATTCATCTGGAATATTGTGTCCAAGTCTGAGCCTCACATGTTAGGAGGGTCACAGGGCCTGGCTTGTAGTAGACCCTTAATAAATGTTTATTGATTGGTTGGTTGATAAGCTGGAGGGTGTCCAGAAGAGGGTGGTCACAAAGCAAAGAGCCTCAAGATCATACTGTATGTGAAGAAGAAGGAACTGACCCAAGCCCTTGACCTGGACATAGAAACATTTAGAGGGGACTCAATCTTTGTCTTTAAGTGGAAGACGAGTCAGACTTACTCTGCTTAACCACGGAACAGAACTAAGAACAGTGGATGGAAACTGAAGAGAGGCAGAGTTCAGCTCAACGTAATGAAAATGTTCTCTGTGATTAGGGCTATCCAAAAGTGGAATAACTGCCTTGGGAAGGAGAAGCTCCCCTCACACACACACACACACACACACACACACACACACACACACACACAC